>NC_043957.1:17833677-18061177 GCF_902148855.1 Sphaeramia orbicularis | reverse complement strand
AACGCCACTGCGTCGAATATATCTAGGATCATACGTAGAAAATAAATAAATAAATAACACCAGCTTAGTTTTAGTTCAAGACTTAAATAAAGGTTTGAAGTTAACGGGATTCATTTAAAAAATATAAATAAATTAACTAAAAGAAGTACATTTGTTGATAATATGTAGTTAGATTAAAAAATTAAAGCCGCAAGCGGCATCTAAAGGCCCTCGCCACGGGCACGTCCAGTAGAAGTATTTCCATCGTTCAGCAGGTGGCACTCTAGCACCAAATTTCAATGTCTTCTATTGAATGGGTGTAGGCCTGGGAGATTGACAACTGATTCAAATTCGAGGCAGATCTTGGTTCGTATGTCCAAACTAGAGAAATTGTTGTATAAGTAAATCTGTAGGGGGCGCTATGCAGCTAAAATTAAATTTCTTCCGTTAAATGGGTGTAGGCCTGCGAGATGTACCACTGAGTCAAATTTGAGCCAAATTGGTGTTCGTATGTCTGAAGTGAAGTAATTTTCGTAAAGGTAAAATTGTAGGGGGCGCTATGGCACCAAATTTCAAATTTTTCATATAAATAGGTGTAGGCCTGGGAGATAGACATCTGAGTCAAATTTGAGCCAAATCGGTGTTCGTATGTCCGAACTGAAGCAATTTTAATAAAAAAATATTAAAAATTTTTGTAGGGGGCGCTGTAGTGCAAAATTTCAGTTTCTTTTGATAAATAGGTGTAGGCCTGGGAGACAGATGTCTGAGTCAAATTTGAGCCAAATCGGTGTTCGTATGTCCGAACTGATGTCATTTTTGTAAATGTACATTTGTAGGGGGCGCTATAGTGTGAAATTTCAATTTCTTTTAATAAATGGGTGTAGGCCTGGGAGATGGACGTCTGAGTCAAATTTCAACCAAATCGGTGTTTGTATGTCTGAGCTGAATTTTTGTGATGGCAAATTTTCGAAAAAACTTCGCAAAGTTTGCAACGTCATCGCACAAAAACGGTAACACTGATTCAAAGAATTTGGCTAACTTTTGATGCCCTACTTCTCTAGATACTGTACACCGATTTTGAGCTCATTTGGCCAAACGGCTTAGTAGGAGATAGTTAAAATACGTCAGCGAAAACGCTGACTCAGCATTTTGGAAATTTCAATCCAATATGGCCGACTAAGGGTTGGTTTTGGGGCGTGGCCATAATAATATTTTTTGTTTGTCTCCTCATGATGAATCTGTGTACCGATTTTCGTGGCTCTACGACAAACTTTGTGTTGGACGTGCTCCCATTGGCGCAATGCATTTCCACTTTTCAAGGGGGCGCTGCCGCAACATTTCTTTACTGACATCTACGAAACCTATATGTAAATTCAATTTTGCACATTTCTGAATTTTGGGCAAAATTTGGTGAGTTTTCGTAAATGTTCAGGGGGTCAAAATTGAGCTCAAAGCGCAGGAGAAAGAAAAAAAAAAAAAAAAAATAATAATAATCTGAGCAAGAACAATATAGCCGTTTCTATGGCAACCACATATTTGGCCTTATTTGAAAGCTCTCGAGCTCCCCCACATGTCTGTGGGGTCAGATGTCACGTGTCGTGCACTTACACACACGTGACTGACCCCAAGTGGGCGTGTCCCATTGACTCCCATTCATTCAGAGCAGGTGTAAATATGCGATTTGTGCACATGTCATGTACATCGTTGGAAAGGTCTCAGTGCCATGAATGTGAATGTGTGTGAGAGTGGCGACAGTGGCGAAAGGTGACCGCGTCACTGGCAATTTTGTCCCCATGCGCCCACTGCAGACTCAATAGGCCCTGCGCCGGCTTTACTCGGCTCGGGCCTAAAAAACTGAGTTGTCTTAGAAATACAAAAATGATACAAACCAACAAATCAGTACTTATCACCTGTTTCTACACACTTCTGTCTGCTCATGAGACAACATTTTCCCATTTACTACAAGTTTTTAAACAACACTTGTAGAAGATGCATTCACCTTTGATTTCCACCTTTGTGTAAATAAACATTAGCATTAGCATAAAAAATAGCATTAACTTATTAAGCAAACAGGCCTTCTGCCCATTTAAAATTTAGTTCAAGTAGGTACTATTTATAACTTGTTTCTTTGATATAATGACTTATTGTTTTGATGGATCATTGATTAATTACCCCAGTGTCATCTAATGGTGAAGTTGTAGTTCGCAATGAGCAAAACAAAACAAACAAACAAAAAAATTTGAATCCCTTAGTATTTGTCTTATAATAACAATATTAACTCTGGTGCACAAACAGGTGACAGTAATGCACCTTAATACAGGTGGGCATGCTGTAAAATGGTAAAAAGAAGAAAAGGAAAGTTTAGAGTGACAGTAGAAACATGGTGGTGCAACATGGCAGATGTACAGTCATACAGTCAAAAGGTTTGGCACAAATAATACAATTATACTGCTTTGACAAGCTTTGCTGCTTAATTTTTTCCCCTTCTTTTGTTCCCTCACATGTTTAAGAGTTACACTGAAGAACAACTATAAGCACTTTGTACATTTCACAGACATTCATTGGCAATTAACACATTCATACAAAGGCTCTACTTGTTACTGGAAAACTGCACATATAAAAGACTCATTATAAAAACCTCTTATTTTCATATGATTACATAAAAAAGAAATTAATATTACATTCAATTTCCTTCATTAGATTCTCTTAATCCCCCATAAATTCTGTCTTTTGGACCCATTTGTTAAATCCTTTCCTCTAACAATTGAATTTTGTGATGAACCCTGCTCCCAAAGGTCTTTCCTATTTCATGTTAAGGCATCTTCATTTTCAGGAAGCAGTGTGGTTGAAACTGCTCCCCAGGATGAACAAACATGCATGTAATATATGGTATTAAAAAAAAGCAACATTTTACATAAATTGAATTAAAGAAAAACTTTATATATATATATATATGGATTAACAGAGAGAATGGCTATTATCACATAAATACAACATCAAACTAAAAAATCATATGCAAATTTGACATGATATATAAACCAAAATGTTCTGATTAAAATTATAAGCAGTGAAAGCAAGTGCATTCTTTGCAATCCATCTATTACGTGTCACTCACCTTCAGTAAACGAATAGATGATTATAGAACCAAGACATCTCCCAAAGGCTATTCACAAACAGCAAAGAAATAATGAGAAGCAGAACTTAGTTTTACAACCATTTTCACTTAAAAAAATGACAAAACCACACGTTACAATGTTATATCTCCTCTGTAAGATGTAGTATTGTCTTTGTGTTATGGTAAGTGTGCAGTATCAAATATTAACCAGCAGGTGTCACCATGTTAAATGCATCCTGTCTGTCAAAACTAAACGACTTAATGCTTTACTTGTACCCAGCTCTCCTGAAATTATCACACGTTTTTTCAGGTTAAATGACTGAAATTATCTAACATTTAGTAGCGAATTTTCCCTGAGAACTTAAAACCGGGGCTCATGGCTAAAAGTTTTAGCAGTAACACAAATTTTCTTTTGGCAAGCTTTGCTGCTTCAGTTTTTTTTTCTACACACAGCACTGTGCAAAAGTCTTTATCAGCCTTTAGCTTTGTTGTTTTCTGGAGGGAATGTCAGTATTTAGTGTGACCTCCTCTCTTGGGTCGACTGTGTGGATGTTTTCTTAAAATAATCTTGTGTCATATTACACACCTTCAGAATGACCTGGAGGTTTTCATGGTCTTTTATCCTTTTCTCTCTCCAGATGATCCCATGTAGCATCTACAATATTCAGATTCTTTTCTGAAATGTATTTTTGTTTATAATATTCTTTACACATTTGTTGTATATTCCAGTTGTACATATAGTACCACAAAGACTGAAAAATGCATATATGTGTAATGCATTTCATAAAATAAATGTGAATTAATTTGTTTGTGTGTGTTTCAATACTATGCACATATTCCCTACATACTTCTTGTTAGGAATAAAGTCACACTTATTACAACCCAGCAAATACAACAAAGCTAAAGGCTGCGTAAGACTTTTGCACAGTACCTACCTCTGAGGGAAACAGGGGAATACAAACCTTTTATAATCAGACTTTTGTTAGCAAATAAGACATATTTTTGCTGCATCAATTTGTCACCATGACCATATAAAAATATATAGAAGGTTCAGGTTTCATAGATAATACAGATATTTTGTAATATTGGGACCAATTGTTCCTTTTTTGGACTGATTTAATAAAAGCAAAACTTGAGTAACATTACCACAAGTACTTTTTCTTGAGCAGATATATGACTCAAAGATAAGAACACTATCTGAAGCAGGAAGCTGATAGATAAGGTTTGGTAGCGTTACACTTCATTTTGTATTGTGTAATAAATTCCACCGTCCTTTAGTTCAGAGGTTTGTCTCATCTCAGAATGCTCAAACTTCTTCTGGCAGCTGGGAATCTGGGTAGTTATTCTTCGGCTGCTCTGCCTCTTTTCCCCTCGCTGCAGTCACAGGCTTCTGGGCCGTCATTGGGATGCTCTCGTAACGCAGTTCCATCTGATGTGTAGACAAACACATGACCAATCAAAACACAAACACATGATGTATTTACACAACAAGCTGACTCTGAACTCACTTTATTCTTCGGCTGCTCTGCCTCTTTTCCTCTCGCTGCAGTCACAGGCTTCTGGGCCGTCATCGGCATGCTCTCGTAACGCTGTTCCAACTGATGTGTAGACAAACACATGACCAATGAAAACACAAACACATGATGCACTTACACAACAAGTTGACTTTGAACTCACTTTATTCATTGGCTGCTCTGCCTTTTTTCCCCTCGCTGCAGCCACAGGCTTCTGGACCGTCATTGGGATGCTCTCATAAAGCATTTCCATCTGATGTGCAGATAAATACATGACCAATCAAAACACAAACACATGATGCACTTACACAACAAGCTGACTCTGAACTCACCTGATCAATCTGCACTTTATTCTTTGGCTTAGTGGCAGAAGTTGGAGTTTTCTTCCTTCTAAATTTTAATATTAGCCAGAGTGTGAGTCATTAGGTCAGCTCAAAGGTGCTGAATGTAGAAATGAAATGTACAAATATAAAAAAGTGAACATCTCACCTGATATAGAAGCAGAAGAGATATACAGCAGGTGGTATCAGCAATAACAATATCACTTTTATTGCATTCAGTATTAACACTGCTTTCGTCTGAGCTGGAAAGAGACAGATGTGAAGTTTGAATCACCAGAGCAACATGTGTTCTAATGCTATATGAACATAATAGCACCTAAGAACTTACTACAACATTACAACAGGAGCTGGAAACAGTACACAGGTTATTTAGTCCAGATAGTTTTGTGATAAAAGAGTATCGCAAAGTAGATCTAAGAATTATGCTTCTTTATTGTAATTAAAAACAAAAAAGTTTAGACTCTGTAATGTAGGAGAAGCAGGAGAAGTGAAAGTATAAAAGTAAAAAGTACTGGGTGTTTGCATGAAATGAAAGTTAAAAGTAAGATAACTGAACCTCATGTCATGTTAATAAAATACGAAGAGTTTTAAACCACTCTCTTTTCAAATAAAATATCTAAAAATACACTGAAATTGTCATGAACATCATCTTAACTCCAAAGTACACATCAGCTTTCAGTGTCTGCAATAGTTCTCGAAATAATTGGACCAATTTGGCCAAATTCACCAAAATCTAATAAGCTTTTATCAGCTAAAGTCCTTCATACTGAATGTTAAACTTGAAAGTTAAGGGTTATTATATCAAAAACAGAGAAAACTGAAGAAAAAGTCACTTTTTCAGCAAATATATCAATAACTGAACATAAAACAAGTGTCTCCAACCACTGTCATTGATCCAACTTCGTGGGTTTTACTGGTGAATCAATGTTGTAGAAGATGACGGTGTTTCCATGGTAACTATGGAGCCTCTGAACGTCCAAATGGGTCATATCTGATGACCATGAAAAGATGACAAACTGCATTTTACACCAATTATTTACATATGTTGATAGGGTTAGTGGATCAACAGTTATTAAATATTAGAGATAAGTAGATGCTTTTGGTCACTGGTGGCTTTGTGGGTCTTTATGGGTTAAGTAAATTAACCCATGAAGACCCAGTGCTACTTATATGGCAGTTCATACATGCATTTTTTTTCTCTCTATTTAACCTTTCTTTAGGGATTTATCACTATTTATTATAATATTATCCTCTTTATTTTGCTTTTTTTTTGTAGAGTAAATCATGTATTTTCTTATATTCAGTGTACCAATCATGTAGATGTTCATAAAAGTTCAGATTAAAGTTCAGGGTTATTATGTCAGAAACTGAGAAAACAGAAGAAAAGGTGACTTTTTACAAATATTTTAGCAAAGATGTCAACAACTGAACGGAAAAACAAGTCTCTCCATCCACTGGCATTGATCCAACTCCATGGGTTTTACTGGTGAATCAATGTTGTAGAAGATGACGGTTTTTCCACGTTCACTACGGAGCCTCTGAACGTCCAAATGAGTCATATCTGATGGCCATGAAAAGATGACAAACTGTATTTTACACCAATTATTTACATATGTTGATAGGGTTAGTGGATCAACAGTTATTAAATATTAGAGATAAGTAGATGCTTTTGGTCACTGGTGGCTTTGTGGGTCTTTATGGGTTAAGTAAATTAACCCATAAAGACCCAGTGCTACTTATATGGCAGTTCATACATGCATTTTTTTTCTCTCTATTTAACCTTTCTTTAGTGATTTATCATTATTTATTGTAATATTATCCTCTTTATTTTGCTTTTTTTTCCTAGTGTAAATCATGTATTTTCTTATATTCAATGTACTGATTATGTAGATGTTCACAAAGTTCAGATTAAAGTTCAGGGTTATTATGTCAGAAACCGAGAAAACTGAAGAAAAGGTGACTTTTTAAACATTTTTTAGCAAAGATGTCAACAACTGTATGGAAAAACAAGTCTCTCCATCCACTGGCATTGATCCAACTCCATGGGTTTTACTGGTGAATCAATGTTGTAGAAGATGTCTGTTTCCACAGTAACTACAAAGCCTTTGAATATCCCAATGGCTCATATCTAATGACCATGAAAAGATGATAAACTACATTTTACACCAACTATTTATATGTATTGATAATAAACCACCTTCTTAACTGGAATTTTGACCTGGTTTACTCCTGACATCTCCATAGAAACTAAATTATTTAACACTAAATAGACATATCACAGTTTTCCCGGCACTTTCATCAGGCTTCATATTCACACTTCGCTCCTGATGTAAAGTTTCACTCACGTTGAACAGTGAGAGCCTCTTCAGAGGAGCTGACGTTCTGAGGGGTTGCAACAGCGCAGGAGTAGTTTCCTGCATGTTGAAGGCCGACTGGGTCCAGAACCAGGTGTTTATTTGGATTCTCCTTCAGGGTCAGACCGTTGAAGAACCAGATGTACGTCAAGGTGTGAGTCAGAGGACAACTGGTGGTGCAGGTCAATGTGACTCTATGGCCCTCTGTCACCACGGCAGAGGGAAACATGGTCACTTTAACACCTGGAAAAAGAACGTCAAGTTGACTTAAGTGTGATAATATGCACCCATGCAACATATATGAAACAGGACATACTCAGTGCAGAAGATGAAGATTCTACTGAACATGACACGAAATTTAGGAGCATATTTATTTATCATTCTGTCATTTTCCTACATGGTATTCTGCTGCGCTAAATGTCATTATCCATATAATCCATATATTTATTTACTGGGATGTCCATTTGTTTCATTTGTGTGTTTTAGGTATATTTTACATTTTGTGTCTGTTTGACTGTCTGTTATTACACTTCATCTTCTTTTTTAAGCCAAGTCATCAACTGGAAATTCATTATCTGTATGTACTGTAGAATGACAATAAAAACGTATGTGTTGTGTCTTAATAAAAAATCCTATGGGATGATGTTTGTGTCATTTTGAAACTTAATTTATTTTTATTTTCATTTAGTCTTTAATATTAATATTTTCCCATAAGTCACAACTTCAGGAATGGACCAGTTTCAGTGAAGTGTTCATATTGTTTGAGGCATAACAAGAAGAGCTCATGTTATTGTGGTATCACCTCAAATATTTTATTACGTTATTGGCTTTGTTGCATTTAAACTGGCCAAAATTATGATGTTATTGGCCCTTATTCTGTTATTGATTGCTACAGAGTGACTGAGGATCCTCCAGGTGTTTGGATTTGGAATGACTGTCTGGGGTTTTTAATGCTATCAACAGGTTTTTGAGGTCCAAAGACCAGCTCCAGCTCATGGCGCCTAAGACGAGACTTAAAACCAGGGGGGACAGGGCTTTCTCTGTGGTCGGCCCCAGATTCTGGAATGCCCTGCCCCCCCATGGTGGAGTGTTTTGGGTCTCATCTTAAGACCCACTTTTATTCTCTGGCTTTGAACTCTGCATGAGTTGTGTGGTCCTGTGGGTCTTTTATTTATCTTGTTACTTTTAACTATTTGATTTTATTGGATTTTTTTTATAGCACTGTTGTAGTTCCATGTACTTATTTACTGTTTTTAGTGTATTTTCTTTTATTTGTTTTATTGTATTTATGATTCTATGTGCAGCACTTTGGAAACATTCTTGCTGATTAAATGTACTATATAAATAAAGTGGATTGGATTTTGTATCTTCAAGTTTCACTGTGGGAATGGAACTCAACCCGTCTATCTCACTAACCTGCCTTCAGTGGGAACACATGTTAAGATTTGCTGCCACATGTTAAAGTTGTGTCAGATATTTCATTAAAAACATATTGAACTTAAAATGACCTGTGATGATCAAAATCATTCCAGGAAAAAAATCATCAGGCCTTTCTTCTTCTCTTTTTGTCCTCATGTATTCTCCAGAGTAGTTCTTCATCAGGTGTTTCACAGTCAGGTCAGTGTGGTACTCACTCACTTCCATATAATCTGCTTCCACTTGCAACTTTACACGATCAGGTTTCGTCTCTGGTTCATACCATGACTTAAACTTCCAAACACTGTAACTAGAAGTACCAGGACTGGAAATAGTCACTGAGGATCCTTCCAGAGCACAGACTCTCCTGAGGCTGAATTTAATGGCATCACCATCTAGAAAAGAAGTCAAAACTTTTAAAGCGTGCTGGAATAAACATAGGATGACAATTTCAGCCATTTTAATTTCTTTTTATATGAATGAATCCTGTTTTCACCAAGCAGTTCATCATCAGCCCCATGTCGAAGTCAACCCCCAAATAATTTACACAAAAAAAGTAAACATGGGGACCCTTTGGGTGACTGTGTTTAATGAAATGTTGTGTTTTATAAAAGGTCATTAAAAAAATCTTACATACAGACAAAAGCTCGTACTCACCGAATTCATCAGAATGCAGATCTTCGTGGCCTTTTACAGCACAGGTGAACGTGTCATAGCTAACTCGATCAGTCTTGCGAATTGTAATGTATTGATTCTCACAGTGTCTGAACAGCTCTCTGTTGATGAACCACTTGAAGACGTTGTAAGAGTCGGCCTCAGGACAGCTGCTGTTACAGTTCAGTGCGAAAAAATCCTTTTTTTCCTCTAATAATTCTTTAATAATGACTACATCTAGAAAGATAAAATAAAAACATTTAGCACTGGTTAATGTGATGTATAAAAAAAGCCTCACAGCTGTTTATTTAAAATGAGTTTTATCCACAAATACAAACTTAAAAGCATTTTTACAGACATCCTTTTAATGATAAGAGTAGATTACTTTTGGGGTATGTGATGGAGCAGGACTTTTCCACTGACATCTGCTTATACGAACACATCCTTCCCTCTGCATAGCTCACAGTGAAACAGGCTGAACTGACAGAATCTGGACACAAGACATAGGATACAGTATTTAATAAGACATGCATTTCCTGAATGTCTCTCTTTCAATATTACAGTTTTTATTCCCACATTTTTGCAGAATTTGTGTCAAAGCTCTGGACAAAAGCTCAATAAGATGCAAGACATGGAGATGCACAACTCACTTACATTATAATTAATGCAATGGAATCACCCACAAATGTACAATATGAATAGAATAGGATAGAATAGAATAGAATAGAATAGAATAGAATAGAATAGAATAGAATAGAATAACTGACAGGAGTTATCAGATTATTAGTAATCATATAAACATAATTTATCAGACAACAGCAGAAATGTGATTAAGAGAAATCAGATTAACTCACTTGGATTACTCCCCAGTATGTCTGCCTGCATGTATACCTGTTAAACCATTTATTTCATTCTTTTACATCTGCAGACATGAAAAAACAATTACAGTGGAACCTCCCAAATTTCATTTGTTCCATGACCGTGCTCATTTTGCAATTTACTCATTTTATGAAACAATTTTCCTCTCTGAAATGAATTGAAATAGAACTAGAAGCACTCGGAGAGCGCATACCTCCGCCAAGGCTGATCAGTGGCCCCCCCCCCCGTGGGCCCCCCCACGCCAAGGAGGTTATGTTTTTGCCAGGGTTTGTTTGTCTGTCTGTCTGTTTGTCTGTCTGTTAGTGTGCAACATAACTCAAAAAGTTATGGACAGATTTTGATGAAATTTTCTGGTCTGCACCCCCCCCGTGGGCCCCCCCACCCCCGATCACCACCAAAATTTAATCATTTCTTCCTTATCCCATTTCCAACAGACCCTGAAAATTTCATCAAAATCTGTCCATAACTTTTTGAGTTATGTTGCACACTAACGGACAGACAAACAGACAGACAAACAAACAAACAAACAAACCCTGGCAAAAACATAACCTCCTTGGCGGAGGTAATTAATCCATTCCGGTCCCCCAAAAACCAGGGTTTGAGTATATTTTTAAAGCAGAAAAAGTGCAGTTAGAAAGAAAATAACAACTATAAAAACAAATAACGTGGTTTTATTAACTTATTTACCTTTAAGATGAGATGATTAGTGTGTGAGGAAGATGGTGGGGTGAGGAGGAGGAGGAGGAGGAGGAGGAGGAGGAGGAGGAGACGGAAGAAGAGGAGGAGGAGGAAGAGAAGGGGAGAGGAGAAGGACCAGGAGGAAGAAGAGGAGGAGGGTCATTCTCTGGAAGGCGAATCTCCTTCAGGTTGGAGATTCATAAGGTTGAAGAATTTCTGTTTGTTTTTTTTTTTCCTCACTTCATTTCATTTCTTCTTTCTGGCCTCACTTTCAGCACTGTTGGCACTTGCAGGTTGTTTCAGTGAAAAACCATCCAAACAAATCTGCTTTATTCTGCTTTTTAAAATAAAACATGCATTTGTCTGTATGATTTTTTTTTTCAACAAAACCATAAACCTCTGTCCTCTTTGCTAACACTTGTTTTCATTTCCTGGTAGAGATCGTCTCCTCCATTACACTGTCCTCATTCTGTAATGTCTTAATCTCCTCCTCCATCTGAATACTGGTTCTCCTGAATATGAGGTGAACCTGCGGAGGCTGCACCTGTTGGAGGAACACCTGCTCGTATTGTGGATTTACACTCGTATTTACTGACAAAAATTCCCATGAGCTGCGGTTCATAAAGTGAATTTCTTGTACTGTGGTGCGCTCGTACTGTGAGGATCCACTGTATACAATTTTCTTTCTTCTTTTGTATCAGATGACCATGAGCAGCTGAGAATTTGCATGTTTTTTTCTCCAAAGTTTTTTTTAATTTAATTTTTATATTGAAACTAGAAGCACTCGGAGAGCACAGACCTCCGCCAAGGCTGATCAGTGGCGCCCCCCGTGGGCCCCCCCACCCCCGATCACCACCAAAATTTAATCATTTCTTCCTTATCCCATTTCCAACAAACCCTGAAAATTTCATCCAAATCTGTCCATAACTTTTTGAGTTATGTTGCACACTAACGGACAGACAAACAAACAAACAAACAAACAGACAGACAGACAGACAGACAGACAAACAAACAAACAAACAAACCCTGGCAAAAACATAACCTCCTTGGCGGAGGTAACAATCATAACTGTAAAATCCGAACCCTGAGTCCCAACCCTGATGCACCTCGTACTCCAACCAAAATCTATAAACTCACACATCCAAAATAGATACATAAATAAATACATAAAATCAACTAAAGTAAAGTAATTCATTAAAAAAAAGAATATCCTTAGTTAAAATGAGAAGCTGTTTGCATCCATCTTTTCAATATAAAATAAGACAGGCTGCCAGACTGTATAAAATTTGACTGCATCGCCTCTTGTGGCATGTCTTATTTTCTCTAACACCAAATAGTTCTTAAAGTCTTTCATCCAGAGGTCAAATATCAGGAGATTTCCATCTTTCCGTTTGAGAAATTACATTGTACCTCAATTATTTCTGTGTGCTGTTAGTAGATACCTTGGGTGGTGGCAGGTCAGTTCTTGGAGGGTTAAACCGGGTTAAACTGGGTGAAATTAGGTTAAAGTGACTCACCCACTGAGACGTGAGGAGCTCTGACAGCCTCGTGTCCTTTGATGGAGCAGGAGTAAGTGGTGTCTTTGTCACCGCTGAGCACCTCCTGGTACCAGGGAGACCAGTCCTCGTACAGAAACTGTCCGTTCTTGTACCAGATGTAGGATGTGGGCTTCTCAGTCAGATCACAGCTGGTGGTGCACATCAGCGTTACTGCCTGTTCATCTGGACCTTCAGCAGGAAGCACCTTCACCTGCACGTCTGCCATCGCAATGAAAACAAACCTGTCAGCATCTGTATTAATGCTAAAGTTCATGAAGAAATGGAATAATAAGAAACCAGAAAAGCACTCGGAGAGCGCAGACCTCCGCCAAGACAGATCTGTGCCCCCTGATCACCACCAAAATTTAATCATTTGTTCCTTGTGCCAGTATCAACATTTCCTGAAAATTTCATGAAAATCCATCCATAACTTTTGAGCTATCTTGCTAACCAACCAACCAACCAACCAACCAACAAACAAACCCTGGTAGGGGGGGGTGATAATTGGGATGAAAATTAAAATTTTGGAATTTGATTACGTCCACTTCAGGAGTGATGCATAAGGCTATTTAAAGGTATTTGGCACAAGAAATTCGTATCTACCTTTTAAAAAAAAAACCACCCCTTGCGAAGAACAAATCGTGGTATTAACCTTGCGATCGGTTGTTTCTGCAGCCGGAACTTAATGCTGGTATGTGTGGTAAATGTTGGTGAAACACACAGTGGATACCTAAAATGCAGTTGTTGAACATGGTTTTAGCGTGTGTTTATTTTATATTTTGCAGTTTCACCAGAACTTGTAGCAGTCCAATAGTAAGTTACCATGGCAAGTAGTCAACCAACCCCGTTACCAAGCCTAAAACCCGCTCCGAAACTAAAGAGTTTAATGCTGATAGAGACTTTCCTCCTTGTGAACATTTCCAACCTCCATCAAAACTGCCCACTGTTCAGAGTGTGATAGGACTGCTAAGGTACCACTTGGAGGTGAGCAAGGCAAAGGTCACTACAGATATTGCGGTACGAGAAGTGGCAAAACAGATATACGCCAAGTACTATCATGACACTGTGTACTGCGTGTCGATCAGTACCATTCAGAGGAGAGTGGAGGCTCTCAGGAAGCAGTTCAGTGAAGGAAGAAAGCGGTACGGACAGAAAGGAAAAGATAATGCAAAGGTTGTGAAAGAATACAAAGAGCTATTTGAGAGGAAAGGCAAACTCTTCGATGTGTATGCTGACGATACCATGCGCCAGCAATCTTTGCAGAAGGAGTGGGGAGTCAGCATGAGTATAATGGAACATCAGTACTACGAGGACCAGAAGACAGAACGCAAGATGATCTATTCCAAAGGAGTGGACCCTGTCTGGTATCACAGTACAATGCGAGCCCAAAGGATGAGAGAAAGACCAGAGGAATACAGGAGAGAGAGAGAGCAACAGTTTCAGTACAAGACCCTCGAAAGTATCACTGAAATGCTCGTGGAGGCTGGCGAAATTCCTACAACATGCAGCAGTAGTGACGAGGATGAAAACGACCAGGCCCATAAGCGACAAAAAACTGAAACACGAGAAACACAAATGACAGAGAGACATTCTGCTGACACGAAGAGAAAAAAGAAAATACTCTTTAAAGACGTTGATGAGCAAGACACAAATGATCCACTTCCGAAAGAGTTTCAGCACATAAGAATCTCTGAGAGAAAAGTCCGCGATGAATTTTATAAAACTGTGGCCAATCTCTCTGGGAAGGGTCTTTCAGTGAATGAATCCAGCTCCGCTGTTGTTGAAGTTGGCAACACAATGTTTGGACGCCAGTGGAAAAATGCTGGAGATTCTGAAGAGAACTTTGACATAAATACCACTCCAACTAACAGGAACATCAGAACGGCTCTGGAGCAAATTGAAGCACAGAGTCTGTCACTCGTTGTTGATAAGCTTCAGGAGGAGAAACAGAAGGGTAAAATGGTAACGCACGCGTCAGACAGTACCACGAAGAAAGGTGTAGGTCAATTCATCGTCCAGGGATTGCATGTTGGTCAGAATACCCCGTTTCCTCTGCCTATTCTGTCAATCCATGGCGAGACAACTGAGGACATAGCTATGCAAGTGGACATGGGCTTCGAAATTCTGGCGTCTGTCAGGGGAGTTGAAGCAAAAGACGTGTACAAGCTTGTAGATACACATATGACAGATAGCACCGAGCACAACAAGGGGTTTGCAAAACTGCTCGCTGAGATGTACAACCTTGACACACCTGCGGGCCAGCTGTTTTGTGGCACCCACACTACACTGGGCTTCAGCAGTGCCATGAACAAAGTTATGAGGCTTGTGGAAGCGGACATGAAGATGGAACAGGTTTTGAAAGGTTTCATGGTGGATCTTGAGGTGGACAGTAAGAATGACAGCTTGGCTGGACAAGCACTTGACATGTGTCTCAAGTTAGTCGCTCCTGAGTATGCTCATAAGCCATGGAACCGCTACAAACAATTCCTACTTTTTCTCGAACAAAGACAAGTATCCAGTGTGCTATTTGCATACAAGGACAGCAGGTTTGGATGCCTGTCCAGGGCAGCAGCAGTGCTGATCTACAACTATGATCACCTTGTAGATTTCCTAAGACAGAACCCTCACATCAACAACAGACTAGCCTGCTTAGTAAGAGAGGTGATGGAGCTCCCGTACCTCAAGGTAGTGCTCGTTACGTTTGCCTGCCTGGGTGTAAATGTGGTGGAACCATTCTATGCGAGAATGATCGAGAAAGACGCCACTCATTCCCAGCTCAAGGAGTTCTACAAAGGTTTGCATGCCGGCCTGGGTCAGCCAATCAGCGAGGAATATACAATGTTCACAAAGCCAGAGTATCCTGTCGTGTCGAATGAACTGTTCCTCGGTGTCAAGAAGACATACAAAGAACAAGTCTTGAAGGCTGTGTCAGATGTAGCTGATGAGCACACAGATGAAGTGTGAAAACTCACCAACCTGATGCTACCTCATCTACAAACTGTTCTAGCCAGGCAAAGGAGAGACTATGGACTCAACGAGGAGACCTTCCCGGTGGACTATCCAGTGAGTGAGCAGGCAACGAACATTGATGAAACCCCTGTCCACAATATTGGCATGGAGTGTCAGTGTGGGAAGGTAGACTATAGGCTGAAGAAACTAGGCACGCTCAATGCAGTAAGCAGGTCCATCATCTTTCAGAAAAGTCAGGAATTGAGAGCTGGTCAGATACCTTCGTTCAGGGGTTTCAAGGCAGCAGTCGAAGCCAAAAGGGAGGTTGAACTGAAGTGGAGTAATTACACAAAGGAGAAGTTTGAGAAGGGAGCAGACCAGAAACAGGAAATGGCTCAGAGGAATGAGCGGAAAAGGCTAGATATGCTGGATAAACTCAAAGCCAGTGGTGGTCCTTTCACCGATAGTGGGGAAGTTGAAAAGTATCTTGCAAACGATACTCTGAGCGACAGCGCAAAGCAACAGAGGATGAAGTTGGAGCTACTGTTTGCCAGGGAGAGTTCCACACTTCTTCCTAAGGTAGATCCCATCTTTCGCATCCAGATGACACTGCCAAGTGGAAAGAGGAGGATGAAAACTGCAGAGGAGTTTGGAGATGCCCTTATGTCGTACTTGGGTAAAAGAAGTGACAGAACGACACTGGAGTTTGAAAGGTTCCAGCAAAGTCTTGACAAGCTGTCAGTTTCTTAAAGACGCTCTGTAGACCCTGATACATGTGTCTAGTGTCAATCTGTTGAGTATTTGACCGAAATAAATGAAGTTTATCAAATCAATGGCTGTTTGTAAAGTTTATTCATATCCGCAATATCGCTCGCGAAAATCCTAGAAATCACGATTTAGGGGCTGTATTTCATTTGCAAGAGGTGGGGTGTTTTTCTAGAGATACAGCCTTAATTTTGGTGGCAATGTATCTGTATGACAGGTGTTAATCATATCCCAAGTGGACGTTTTTGAATTTTGACCTTCGGATTTACCACCCCCTACTACCCTGGCAAAAACATAACCTCCTTGGCGGAAGTAACAATGGAACCACTAAGAACACATCTGAGAAAAATATAGTACAACTGATTCAGCTTAAACAAGAACAGCTAGAAGTAAAAATGTTAAATTAAAGATTTTTTATTGCTCCAAGGATTGAAATGATGCAGTAGAACTAGATTTTTCCACATCAGTAGAAACGTTAGAAATGTTATTAAATCAGTTGAGTTCACTGGTCCATGTTAAAGCTTAACCCTTTAAAGCCTAAGCCTAAAATGGTCCACCTGGACTTATTTTCTAACCTGTATTATAAAAGCCAAGTGGCCTCTGTGTGTGTGTTCAATTCAATTCAATTCAGTTCATTTCATTTAATTTCAGTTCAGTTCAGTTCAATTCGATTTGATTCGATTCAGTTCAATTCAGTTCTGTTCAATTCAGTTCATTTCAGTTCAGTTCAATTTGATTTGATTTGATTTGATTCATTTCAGTTCTGTTCAGATCAGGTCTGTTCAATTCAATTCAGCTTAATTTAGTTCAATTCAATTCGGGTCGATTTGATTCAGTTCAATTCAGTTCTGTTCAAATAAGTTCTGTTCAATTCAGCTTAATTTAGTTCAATTCAATTCGAGTCGATTTGATTCAATTCAGTTCTGTTCAAATAAATTCTGTTCAATTCAGCTTAATTTAGTTAAATTCAATTCGAGTTGATTCGATTCAATTCAGTTCAATTCAATGCCATTCAATTCAGTTCAGTTAAATTCAATTCAGTTTGATTCAATTCAGTTCAATTCAGTTCTGCTCAATTCAATTCAGGTCAATTAAATTTAGTTCATTTCAATTCTGTTCAATTGAATTAAGTTCAATTCAATTCTATGCTTTATTATCATTGTATAAAAAACACAATGAGATAGAAGTCCAAGCATCTTTCAAATAATACTTGTATTTTGTTTTATCTTAATTTTAACAGTATTTTAACAGTATATATATATATATATATATATATATATATATATATATATATATATATATATATATATATTTTTTTTTTTTACCCTGCTACCTTTTATTGAAATTGCTAAATAGCATTTCATTGTTTTTAAATTTCCCTCTTTAAGCAGTGATCATAAATCTGATTCTGATTGTATTTTTAGAAATGCTTTTGTGATTTTAAAGGAAAACTGAAAAATTGTACCTGCAACTTGAAGTTCACAGCCGTTCTTCCAACATTGTTCTGTATTTTCAGAGCAGCAGTAAATGTTTTCATCAGCGTCTGTCACATGGTTGATGGTCAGAGTGGCGTTGCCCCCTTCAGTCAGGTTGACTTTTATCCGGGTCGAATCTGCAGGGATCTCCTTCTGAAAGTACGAGTCGTTGGATTGGTGGACAGTGTAGCATGTCGGGTTTGGCTCAGGTTTACTGTAGCACAACATCTCCAAAGATGAACCTTTTAAGGCACAGATTCTGTTTCTCTCTCCCTGAACATCTGGATGAAAAAAAAAAAAAACAGTACACAGTAAATTAAGGACATCTGTCATTTGTATGAACCATAATAGCTGATATATAACTGTACTTACAATGTGTGTTCAGTTATTTCTGATCACTTTTCCGGGTTTTTTAAATTTTATTTTATTAAACTGTCCAAAGTGCTATCCTCTGCCGCTTTAACACATGAAGACCCAGTGCTACTTTTGTGGTGGTTCGCAAATGAATTTTTCTCTATATTTACCCTTACTTAAGTGATTTATCACCATTTATTGGAATATTATCCTCTTTATTTTCCAATTCTTCAGTAAAAATCAGGTATTTTTCTATATTTAATTCACTGATCATGTAAATGTTCATAAAAAGCTGAGAGTAAATTCATAGGTTATTATTACAGAAACAGAGAAAATTAAAGAAAAAATGACTTTTTCAGTCAAACCTATCATTAACTGAAAATAAACCCAGTGTCTCCATCCACTGTCACTGATCCAGCTCCATGGGTTTTACTGGTGAATCAATGTTGTTGAAGATGACGGTGTTTCCATGGTAACTACAGAGCCTCTGAACGTCCAAATGAGTCATATCTGATGACCATGAAAAGATGATAAACTGCGTTTTACACCAATTATTTACATATGTTGATAGGGTTAGTGGATCAACAGTAATTAAATATTAGAGATAAGTAGATGCTTTTGGTCACTGGTGGCTTTGTGGGTCTTTATGGGTTAAGTAAATTAACCCATGAAGACCCAGTGCTACTTATATGGCAGTTCCCACATGCATTTTTTTCTCTCTATTTAACCTTTATTTAGTGATTTATCACATTTATTATGATATTATCCTCTTCATTTTGCTTTTTTTCTGGTGTAAATCATGCATTTTCTTATATTCAATGTACCAATCATGTAGATCTTCATAAAAGTTCAGGGTTATTATGTCAGAAACCGAGAAAACTAAAGAAAAGGTGACTTTTAATAAATTTTTTTAGCAAAGATGTCAACAACTGAACGGCAGAACAAGTCTCTCCATCCACTGTCATTGATCCAACTCCATGGGTTTTACGGGTGAATCAATGTTGTAGAAGATGACAGTGTTTCCACATTCACTACGGAGCTTCTGAACGTCCAAATGAGTCATATCTGATGACCATGAAAAGATGATAAACTGCATTTTACGCCAATTATTTACATATGTTGATAGGGTTAGTGGATCAACAGTTATTAAATATTAGAGATAAGTAGATGCTTTTGGTCACTGGTGGCTTTGTGGGTCTTTATGGGTTAAGTAAATTAACCCATGAAGACCCAGTGCTACTTATATGGCAGTTCCCACATGCATTTTTTTCTCTCTATTTAACCTTTATTTAGTGATTTATCACTATTTATTGTGATATTATCCTCTTCATTTTGCTTTTTTTCTGGTGTAAATCATGCATTTTCTTATATTCAATGTACCAATCATGTAGATCTTCATAAAAGTTCAGGGTTATTATGTCAGAAACCGAGAAAACTAAAGAAAAGGTGACTTTTAAAAAAATTTTTAAGCAAAGATGTCAACAACTGAACGGAAGAACAAGTCTCTCCATCCACTGTCATTGATCCAACTCCATGGGTTTTACTGGTGAATCAATGTTGTTGAAGATGACAGTGTTTCCACGTTCACTACGGAGCCTCTGAACATCCAAATGGGTCACATCTGGTGACCATGAAAAGATGATAAACTGTATTTTACACCAATTATTTACATGTGTTGATAGGATTAGTGGATCAACAGTTATTAAACAGTGTACATCAGTAGATGGTCTTAGTCACCAGTGACTGTTTGGGTCTTTATGGGTTAAAAAAAAAGTCATGTTTTAACAAAAAATACTTCTTTGCCTAAATCATCAAATACTCAATTTCTGGTGAATCAATGTTGTAGAAGATGACGCTGTTTCCACGGTAACTACAGAGCCTCTGAACATCCAAATGGGTCATATCTGATGACCATGAAAATATGACAAACTCCATTTTACACTGATTATTTACATGTATTGATAGGATTAATGGATCAACAGGTATTAAATATTATAGATCAGTAGATGGTTTTGGTTGATGGTGGATTTTTGGGTCTTTATGGGTTGAACAAGTAATAATACGAATAACTGACCAGACATGACTCACAGGATTAGAGTTCAGTCAAAGGCAAAAGTTTAACTAAAAAAGACTTAATGTTGTTTTCTCTACTGACTGCTCGTCATCTGATGCATCATTTACTGTTATATTTAAAACCATTTGACTGA
Source organism: Sphaeramia orbicularis (assembly GCF_902148855.1). NCBI lineage: Eukaryota > Metazoa > Chordata > Actinopteri > Kurtiformes > Apogonidae > Sphaeramia > Sphaeramia orbicularis. The sequence continues at coordinate 18,040,959 of NC_043957.1, read as the reverse complement.
AATTTTCAGGCAAAATAAATTAAATTGCAGGAAAAATCCTCAGTGTTAAGTAGGTTGTATTCTTTCCACTTTGGAGTCATTTAATTGGTTTTGGATTCAATATTATTTAAGCTTATTTAGTGACATTATGGGTTTTGCTGTTTTGGTTGCCTGGTCACAGAGACACAATAAGGAAGATTGTATCAGTTTGCTTGTTTCCCTTATTCACATTTTGCAATCTGTGGTTATAAAAGTATGGTTTGGTATTTCCTTAAAGATAGGATGATGGTTATGATATCTGATGTAATAGACATTTTTTCTCAGGAGTCATTTTTTAACCCTTGTTTATGCAGCAAACACAAAAGAAGCCACGGTAGTTTGAGAAAAAATAAAGACACTTAGGAACTTTATTGCATTGTAGTTTCCAACTAGAAGCACTCGGAGAGCGCAGACCTCCGCCAAGGCTGATCAGTGGCGCCCCCCGTGGGCCCCCCCACCTCCGATCACCACCAAAATTTAATCATTTCTTCCTTATCCCATTTCCAACAAACCCTGAAAATTTCATCCAAATCTGTCCATAACTTTTTGAGTTATGTTGCACACTAACGGACAGACAAACAAACAAACAAACAAACCCTGGCAAAAACATAACCCCCTTGGCGGAGGTAACAATGAAATTATTTCCAGCTTTCTCACTCAAAATGTGCAGCAAGTAATATGAATTAAAACAGCAAATATAATAGTAAAAACTGTTAAAAAATAAATAAATAAATAAATAAAAAAGACAGTTTTACGTAACAGCAGCATGGACTATAGCTTTTATTGCACCAGATGAAACTTTTCTGTCAGTCTTTGTGTAAAATACATTTTAAAACTAACAAAATGGTCCAATTTCATTTCCTGATGTCATACTTGTATTTTGGAAATTAATTCTAAGTGAGTATTTTAAAAAACATTTTAAACATGAATCACAGATATTTCATTGCCAACACTAGAAGCACTCAGAGAGCACAGACCTCCACCAAGGCTGATCAGTGGCGCCCCCCGTGGGCCCCCCCCACCCCCGATCACCACCAAAATTTAGTCATTTCTTCCTTATCCCATTTCCAACAAACCCTGAAAATTTCATCCACATCTGTCCATAACTTTTTGAGTTATGTTGCACACTAACGGACAAACAAACAAACAAACAAACAAACAAACAAACAAACGAACAGACAAACAAACAAACAAACCCTGGCAAAAACATAACCTCCTTGGCGGAGGTAATAAACTGCATGAGGCATGATAAAATTGTTCAGTGCTTTGCTTGACCATGTAATCTGATAAAAGGAAAAAAAAAGGACACTTCACAGTTCAGAGGTTTAATTTTTCAGCAGAGAAATAATGCGTTCAAACATAACTGAACTGAACTAACTTTTCCAAGTAAACAAAATGTAATAAGATTCATCTTGTGTGAAGTCTGACCTTTAGTTAGATCTAATTTCTATGAAACTAACAGTTTATCATGTTTGGAAAGTGATGAAGAGTTATTGTTACCTGAGTTGTGCAGGATGACGCCGACAAACAAAAAAACAGCTTCAGCAAACCACATGTCTGTTAAAACGCTTCTGATCAGAAAATGCTTCGATTGATATTTGCACCCATTTAATGACAGCTGCTCCGTTCAGCACAAGGTGTTTGTACAAAGTGAAGGCGGTAAAAGACAGAGTAGACTATGGATTATTGTGAACAAGATAAACTAAACTTCATTTCCTTTCTGTCTGAGTGATGCAAGCAATTGAACTGATAAGATATTAATTATATCTACTTCTACTTCGACCATACTTCAGGAAGTCAACATTTTATCCCATCTGATGCAGCTCTGTCATACTATTGCATGCATGCAGGGAGAAAAGGGAGAATGACTTTGATGACTTCTGAAAAGTATGTTCATTTCTATGAACTCGATACTTGGTTGGGCCTCCTTTTACATGAATGGACTCTATGCACAGTCCCACTACCTCCTGAACTTCAGGTGGGTCCTTTATTTCCTGTCTTTCATTATTGGACACACTGATTAATCCAGGTGTGTCTGCTACATCTTGTTGTGACTACTGATTAATTAGGCACACCTGGATTAATCAGTGTGTCCAATAATGAAAGACAGGAAATAAAGGACCCACCTGAAGTTCAGGAAGTAGTGGGCCTGTGCATAGAGCCCATTACTGCATCAAAGCGTTGTGGCAATGGAGGCAATAAGCTGCAGCACTGCTCAGGTAGAATGGAAGCCCAGGTTGGTTTGATAGTGTCCTTCAGGTCACACTGGTCTACAATTTTTTTTAGAAATGATTTGCTTCAGACATTAAATGTGCTAAATGTTACGTATTTTAATAAGATTAATTGGGAAAAAAATGACAAAAGTGCCGGTTTGCTGATGTTTTCAAGGTATATGATTAAGTGTTATTACACATATACAGGGTGGGGAAGCAAAATTTACAATGAACATTTAGTTGTTTTTTTCTCAGCAGGCACTACGTCAATTGTTTTGAAACCAAACATATATTGATGTCATAATCATACCTAACACTATTATCCATACCTTTTCAGAAACTTTTGCCCATATGAGTAATCAGGAAAGCAAACGTCAAAGAGTGTGTGATTTGCTGAATGCACTCGTCACACCAAAGGAGATTTCAAAAATAGTTGGAGTGTCCATAAAGACTGTTTATAATGGAAAGAAGAGAATGACTATGAGCAAAACTATTACGAGAAAGTCTGGAAGATACTATTAAAGAAGAATGGGGGAAGTTGTCACCCGAATATTTGAGGAACACTTGCACAAGTTTCAGGAAGCGTGTGAAGGCAGTTATTGAGAAAAGAGGAGGACACAGAATAAAAACATTTTCTATTGTGTCAGTTTTCTTGTAGCAAATAAATTCTCATGACTTTCAATAAACTAATTGGTCATACACTGTCTTTCAATCCCTGCCTCAAAATATTGTAAATTTTGCTTCCCCACCCTGTATATTGGTTTATGTACATTTATATAATAGTTTTATAAATCTTCCACTAAATAGAACCTGTAAAGTGAATGTATTCTAATGTGCAGACAGTGTTTTGAAGTAGATCTTGTAGCTCTGAGACAAATATTCCTTTTGAGTCAAACCCATTCTCTCGTTAATTCTTGAGTTTCACATTTTGACCCAAGGCTGTATCTTGGAAAGTTCAGCCAACCAGCATTTTTGACTTGATTTTTCTTTATCAGTGACTCTCATACGGTAAAATTTCATTACTTTTATTCTGGAAGCATTTTCCTTGTAGACCAGTGTCATCTGCATTGTTAGATCTGGTGTCTCTCATCTTCCTCTTGACAATATTCTATAGCAGGGGTGTCAAACATGCGGCCCGGGGGCCAAATCCAGCCCACCGAAGGGTTCAGTCCGGCTTGTGGGATGAATTTGTGAAATACAAAAATTACACTGAAAATATTAACAATCAAAGATGTTAGAATAATTTTAGGTCAATTAATTCTAAAGTGGATCAGAACAGTAAAATACTATCATAATAAACCATAAATAATGAAAACTGCAAATTTGTCTCTTTGTTTTGGTGTAAAAAATGTAAAATTACACAAAAATGTTCACATTTAGAGATGAATCTTTTACCAAACAAAAAGTGAATATCTGAAATGTCTTAAGAGAAGTATGCAGAATTTTAATAATATTCTCCCTAGGTGTATTTGTAGATCCACTGTGATCTCTAAGTTGTGATTCACGTGTATAAATGATAAACTAAGGCGTAATATTGTTAACATTGCACTTATTTTACTAAAGAATTTTCAGGTTGTCCATATTTGTTCATGTTATGTTCAAGTACAATTCACAGATGTAAACATTTTAATTATGGAATTTAAGTGTATTTTTGTGTGTATTGTAGGATATTAAGCATATTTCAGTGTATTTTTGTGTGTATTGAAGGATTTTTGAGCATAATTAAGTGTATTTTTGCGTGTATTGTAGGATATTTAAGCATATTTAAGTGTATTTTTTATTTTACGGAATTTACTTTTTTCATTCAAAAGTTCTTATCTTATTGTTTATATTACTTTACTGGTCCGGCCCACTTTATATCATATTAGGCTGGATGTGGCCCCTGAACTAAAATGAGTTTGACACCCCTGCTCTATAGCTCTATGGGGTTCAGGGCAGGTGAGTTTTCTGGTCAATCAAGCACAGTAACACCATGGTCGTTGAACCAGCTTTTGGTACCTTTGGCAGTGTGGGCAGGTGCCAAGTCCTGCTGGAAAAGGAAATCAGCATCTCCATAAAGTTTGTCAGCAGAAGGAAGCATGAAGTATTCTAAAATGTCCTGGTAGATGACTACGTTGACTGTGGACTTCAGAAAACACAGTGGACCAACACCAGCAGATGCCATGGCAGAACAAACCAGCACTGACTGTGGAAAGTCCAAAGTCTTCTGTTCAGATGAAAGTCAATTTTGCATGTCATTTGGAATTCAAGGTCTCAGAGTCTGGAGGAAGAGTGGAGAGGCACAGAATCCCCATTGCTTGAGGTTCAGTGTGAAGTTTCCACAGTCAGTGCTGGTTTGTTCTGCCATTGCATCTGCTGGTGTTGGTCCACTGGGTTTTTTGAAGTCCACAGTCAACACCCCCATCTACCAGAACATTTTAGAATACTTCATGCTTCCTTCTGCTGACAAACTTTATGGAGATGCTGATTTCATTTTCCAGCAGGACTTGGCACCTGCCCACACTGCCAAAGGTACCAAAACCTGGTTCAGTGACCATGGTGTTACTGTGACTGATTGGCCAGAAAACTCACCTTACCTGAACCCCATAAAGAATCTATGGAGTATTGTCAAGAGCAGGTGTCTCGAACTCATTTTCGTTCAGGGGCCACATTCAGCCCGATTTGATCTCAAGTGGGCTGGACCAGCAAAATAATAGCATAATAACCTATGAATAATGACAACTCCAAATTTTTGTCTTTGCTTTAGTACAAAAAACCCCCATTAAATCATGAAAATACTTACTTTTATAAACTATCCAAACAAAAAAGATGTGAATAGCCTGAAAAGACTGAAATTTCTTAGGAAAAATAAGTGCAATTTTAACAATATTATGCCTCAACTTATCATTTATACATGTGTTTTATGGATCGGATCTACAGACACTAAACACTTAATAACTGGCAGGAAATTGTTAAAATTGTGCTTAATTTTCTTTAGATATTTCAAGTTGTTTATATTTATTCAGGTTATTCATATTTTACTGTTACAGGATGGTTTGTAAACGTAAATATTTTCATAAACAGACAAAAATTTGAAGTTGTCATTATTTATAGGCATAATGTAATTTTTTCAAACTGAGAAGAAAATATGGAGTCATTATTTTTTGTTGGTTATTATGCTGTTATTTTATTTGAGATCATATTGGTCTTTATCTGGAACTTGAGCTAAAATGAGTTTGACAGTTTTGACAGTGGAATTTTTGCACTTTGCAAATTCATCCCACGGGCCAGATTGGAACCTTTGGTGGGCCTCATTTAGCCCCTGGGCCACATGTTTGAGACCCCTGGTCAAGAGGAAGATGTGAAACACCAGATCCAACAAATGCAGATGACCTGAAGGCCGCTTTATCAAAAATTCAAATTATTTATTTATGTAGCGCCAAATCATAACAAAAGTTATCTCATGACACTTTACATATAGAGTTGGTCGAAACCAGACTCTAAGCCAATTTACAGAAACCCAACAGAATCCTCCAGGAGCAAACACTTGTGACTAGTGACAGTGGCGAGGAAAAACTTCCTTTTACCAGCAGAAACCTGGAGCAGAACCTGACTACTGGAGGATGGATGTCTGCTTGACCAGTTGGGGTTAGAGATAGAGGGTAAAGGAGGAGAAAAAGAGAGAGTGATAGAGATAGAGAGAGACTGGGGGAGAGGGGGAAGTAGGAGGAGACACATGGCTGGAACTGATGCACAGATAACTGAACTAGAACTGTCAAAAGTAAATCAGCTGGTGTTAATATAATTACTAGAAACCTGAACAAAGGTCCATAACTGTTAATATTACTACTACAAATACGAGTACTAACAGTGGATATACTACTACTAGAACAGTTAGTACAAATAATAGAAACCTCTACCATCTATGGAACTATATAATAAACACTATCATAACTATATGGATAAGTGAGTGATGACAATGAAGGCTGGAGAGAGGCAGGACCACAGCAGCAGGTCCAGAGTCAAATTAATGCAACCTGGGCTTCCATTCCACCTGAGCAGTGCCACAGGCTGATCACCTCCATGACACAACACACTGATGTAGTAATTAATGTAAAAGGAGGCCCAGTCAAGTATTGAGTTCATAGGAATGAACATACTTTTCAGAAGCCTGAAATTTCTGTTTAAAATATCCTTTTTTAAAAATTGATTTTATGCAATATTCTAATTTTCTGAGACACTGAATTTTGGGTTTTCATAATCTGTAATCATCAAAATTTCAGGAAATAAAGCTTGAAATATTTCACTGTATGTTTAAAGAGTCTATATAATATATGGGTTTCACTTTCTGAAATGAGAGACAAAAAAAATTGAACTTTTTCATGATATTCTAATTTTTGGAGATGTACTTGTATATGGTTAGTGGATAAAAGGGTATTAAACATTTTGATTAGATCAGTAGATTTTGGTTTATGTCTTTAAGGGTTAAGACATGAGAACACATTATCTGGGTTTAGTTTGTGGTTGGTTCAGAAAAAATTGAGGAGGAAGCTGAGTCTAGAGTCAACAATCTTATAATTAAGATTGCCTCATTATTCATCCTCTTTATCAAAATATTGTGTTTCATGTTTCATGGTCTAAATATTATCTTCCTGAATATGTTGATGTTGAGGCCACAAATACATGCAGCAAATGGAAGGATGTAACGCTTTCAAATACATCTGTGTTCAGTATCCAGTTGTGCAAAAAGTGCATTAAATAAAAATATATACTTGACTAAAACAGCCATTGTCATCATAAAACCTGATAAATAAAACTAATTTAACATCAATTACAGATCATAACTATATAATCAGACATAAGTATCATAGAAATGATCTGCCTTGGAGAGTAAATGTGTGGAATCTTACATAACTGGAAACAAATGACTAAAGTCCTGTTTATCTGATGTTTTCAATATATATGATAAAATGTTAATAGACACACACACACACACACACACACACACACAAACACACACACACACACACACACACACACACACACATATTACTGTGCAAAAGTTCTAGGCGGCCTTTAGATTTGTTGTTTTTGCAGCGTTGAAATGAACATGCATATTTATTTCTCAGTCTCTTTTCTTCAGATACAAGAAAATACAGAACTACACGGGTTCTAAAGGTTAAAGTCAGCGTTAAGGCTGTGCACATACTGTATTTCCTGTATTTTCTTGTTGTATCTGAAGAAAAGACACTGAGAAATAAATATGCATGTTCATTTCAATGCTGCCAAAACAACAAATCTAAAGGCTGCCTAAAACATTTGCACAGTACAGTATATATATTGTTTTATGTCCATTTATCCAATAGATTCATAAATGTTCCAGCGTAAAGAACCTGTAAAGTGAATGTATCGTAATGTGCAGACAGTGTTTTGAAGTAGATCCGGTAGCTCTGACACAAACATTCCCTTGGACTAAAACCCATTCTCTCATTAATTTTCACTATTTCACATTTTGACCCAAGACTGTATCTGTGAAACTACAGCCAACCACGATTTGGACTGAATTTGTCTTTATTACTGACTCAAACTTGGTCAAATTTCACTACTTTTATTCTGGAGGTTTTTTTTACTTGTAGACCAGTGTTATTTGTGGTCGTATTTAGTTTTGATGGTGTTTGTAAATATCTCCAGAACATCCAGATGAGGGTGCTAGAGGAAAATGTAGTTGGTTCTTATTCACAGTCACCAGACATAAGCTCATGTAGACCTTTAAGAACACAGTAACATATCTGACATAAAGTTTCTGATGTGAAGTATAGTCTCCAATGAATAAGTACTTCTGCACACCCAAGCAGCATTAATCCTTAAACACCTAAAGAGCTGGAACCAAAGCATCTACTGATCTAAAACATTTAATACCTGTCGATCCACTAATCCTATCAATATATGCATATGATTAACGTAAAATGCAGTTTGTGCATATGATACAATATGATGCAAATTAGTGACATTAGGTATAACTGGCAGAACTTTTCCAATCTTAGACATGTAGATTATTTTTTTGATGCTGCTGTTGATCAGTTCCTCCACTCAACAATCCAAACAAAACAGAAATGATTCAAAAATCAGTAGAATGTCATGAAGTTAACCCTTTCATGCATGAATTACGAGAACCTTAATCAAGATTTTTTTTCCTAAGTGTTTTTATTCCTCTTTAGGCATAAAAAAAACCAAAAAACAATGTGATTGATTTTTTTTTTTTTTAACGTATTTTTCATAGCACTACAAAAAGATCCACTCAGCTGAACACCATGTGTTTAATTTTTGAAGCAAAAAAACATGCATTTACTGACATACTGTGTGGAAAAATATGAAATAAAATCATTTTTATCCTCCTGAGACCCAGCAATGCATTTTTGTCCTCTGCAGGGGACAAAAGTGTGAAAGTTTCACTTAAAAAATGCTATCCATTGCAAAGGACATTCCATTAAAAATATAAATAAATACATACATACATACATACATAAATAAATACATAAATAAAATGTCTTTGAAAAATCAAACAAAAAAAAACCTGTTGCATTATGCAGTTTCCAATCAAGACAACTGTTTAATGGAAAAAAGCTAAAATTTTCACTTTCCTGGGTCTCAGGAGGTTAATGCTGCTAATCTGATGTTTTCTCTCATTTGAACATACTATATTTCTAGGTATTACTCCTTCAGATAATAATAAAAAAAAAAAAAAAAAAAAAAAACAAACTCTGTAAATTACAGTCTAATAACAATTAGCAAATGATTTAGATAAAAGAACAGGAACGTTACAGTAATGGTATGAATGTCAGTGTATGGGATGATGCATTAGTGTCCACTGTGTTGGTTGATATGACACTAAAACAACAAAACCCATGAATATATAAGAGAACAGCTGTAGAATAACTGTCCACTGGAGTGACCACTATGCATGAAAGGGTTAATAACATCATGAAATGTACCAATGAACATAAGGGGTCATAGGTCACCAGGTACATTCACAGAGTGTTGAGCAGCTTTTCATGACAAAAACAGTGGAATACTGAGGTCAATTCACAACAGTAGTCTACAAGGGGTTAAACACGGAGCACCAAGGGATCAAATCAAAAGAATGAATGACTAAAATGAGGCCTGGAGGAAAAAACTGACACGTTGAAACATTAGATGTCAGTTAATATGAACCATGTGGTTTCGGAATCAGCGTCTAGTGGCCATCTGCGTCACTGTGCCTCCTGCTTCCTTCACACTGTGAGGAGTTAACTGGAGGCTGGATATCTCCTCCCTGGTGTCCGTCCTCTCCACCCTCTGCCTCTTTCCCTGTATCCTCCCTCATCACCGCCGCTGGAGCTCAGTTGACCAGCGTCGCAACTGAGCGATGCGCCTCCAGGAGCGCCTTTACGCATGTGTGGCGGATTTGACATTCATATCGCAGCCTGCATCGACCCGATCCAAAACCAATTAGTTTGTATTCTCTTGTCAGTCATTGAGTCACTGATTCTAAGGGAAAACTATCACCAGGACAAGGTTTTCGATTGAAAATCGACTCGCAACAGGCATTTTTTTTTGTCTTTCACGATTCCCAGTGGGAGGATTTTTTTTTTTTTAACACAATACCAATTTCTTTCTTTCTTTCTTTTTTTTTTTTTTTTTTTTATGTTAACTTGACTGAAGATGGTTCGGGGAAAACCGACCAAGCTCGTCTGATTTAGGTGATCTGTGTCTTCAGTTTGTGTTTATTGACGCCTCGAAAGCATCTTCAGACAGACAAGTGGAGGCAGAGGAGGCTGCTTGACTTCAACAGGCTGAATAAAGGTAAATAAAAACGACATTCACTATTTTCATTTACCAAGTAGATTAATTTAACAACTCCTCAAAACTACAGTTATTATCCAAACAATGAGAGTATATTCCCATTAGTCCTTTTTATGCAGCTTTGGATAAATTACGCACGCATCTTTATTTATCATATATCGGTGCGCACGTTGAGGACAAATGTGGGCAGGGTTTACATATTCTACTGAGCCCAGATATCTGCTGCTCTATGTCCTACACTGTGTCAGAAAGCTGCTTCAGTGATGTTATTATTCTACTTGATACAGAGTTTGAAAGTTATTCTCCGTACAGATGTTGTTAAGGAGATATTTAGAAATCATGGCATGACTGTAGACATATGTAACGCCTACGTACTGTAATAATTATCAAGTGCATATACCATATTTTCCACCCACATAATCACATTCATACTTCACTGAGATGTGGGCAGGGGCGCAGTAAAAAAAAAAAAAAAAAAAAAAAAAAAAAAAAAAGGGTGGTGGTGGTGGGGGGGCTGGACAAGTTGATGGAGGAATGGATGAAGTATTCTAAGTATGGAAAAGTGGATATAGTGGCATCTCTCAGCCTTTACAAAAATGCAAAATGGCCATAAAATTGATTTTATTTGATATTTTACAGTATTTACTATGTCTTGGAATGATACCCATGTATTTATGTAAACACAAAATTATTGTTAGAGAGTGCTTCTAGCCAACAGTTCGGTTTAAATGAGTTTAGTTGTCAAGCTGCAAATCATGGCTGCACGATTTGGCAAAAAAAGTCAAATTGTGGCTGTTGCATGCAATAATATAATTTGCAGTTTGAGTTTTATTAAGGAAAATACACAGATTGCTAATGTTCAGTTATGTGTTTGTGTGTGTGTTTTTTTTTACTTGAAATAACACAAAAATACAAAAAGCAATTCATACCGACTTTGATTTTGTATGTTTCAGACAGTGTCTTTCTCTGCTCAGTGACACTAATCCTAAAATATCACCATAGAAAGAAAGGATGTGTTTAGGTCAGATCACTGTAAAACCTCTTAAATGTGGACTTTCAAGTTGCAGCCTCACCTGTCTTTTATGTGTTTTCAAATTCACCCAGTTATTACCCCCACCAACTCATCCATATGGAGTTCCTCAGGGATCTGTTCTGGTCCCACTCTTTCTCTTGTGTTTAGTTCCATTTTTAGAAAACACAATGTTAAGCTTGACTGAAATATCAATGGATACTGGCTTTTATGAGGATTTCACAGCATGTTTCAGGTTTACAGCCATGCTAAAAGTTCAGTAAGACTGAGATTGTACATATTCAATTATTCACAGCTGTGGTTTGAGCATAAACATCGGACATGGTGATATTAAGGCGGTAGAGTGTTTAGTACCATGTGAACAGACTGATGATGAGTAGTAGCATCATACCACATCAGGATGGAAACAGTGTGTCACTATGTGTCACCACTACTAATGAGTCAATATGCTACTAGTCTGGGGGCCATTAAGTTTATAACATACTCATGTATAGTTATTTTGGATGGTATTAAAAACACAGGTTTGGTTAATTAGATGTTAGGGTCTTTGATATTAAAGTTTAGCATGTCAGCTGAAGTGTGTACAACTGTGATTTAATCCAATACCATTCAATTATGTGTTATTTGAGGTCATTTGTTAGCAGTTGCCAACATATATTGTACAATTTCCACCACCAAAAGTCAGTAATAGTCAAAACAAAAGAGCAATAGAACAATATCTTCCAGTGTTGACCTTTATTACAGTGGTTACAGTGAGTCAATATTGTAGGTTTTAGCTCATGGTTTGCAGAATTGGTCCAAGAACCTGCACTAATTTGGTGGAAAAGGTCTACAAGAGGTACCTTTATTGGTGCTGTATTCACATTATGTCATTTCATTTTAGCAAAGTAGATGGAAGTTAGTAAACAGGGTAGGACACCATTGAAATGAAATATCTTGATACAGTGAATAAATTAGTTTTTCTCCAAATCATTGATGCCTACTTAGCACTTCTGTTGCTAGATATAGCAACTTTTCAGACTCCCCTAGCATCTTTTTCTCAAAAAGAGCACCTAGCAACAAATTTAGCTACTTTTAAAATCTTTGTGGAAACTTTGCAACTTTTTAAAAGTGACTAAAACGCTAAAATGCACACATTTTCCCTCGAAATGTGAGTCAGAAAAACACATGATCTGTACGCCTATAGGTGCAAAAGTTAGTGTTGCCAATTTAGCCAAATTTCCTTACTATATTTATTGATTTTTCAGACCCCTCTAGATCCTTTTTTTGATCACAAAAGTACTGAATATAAGTTTTTTCTTTTGTCTCTTTTGGTCCATTTAGATTGTTAATATAAACTGAAAATTAAAAATGTTATGGTTAAAAATGTTTATGTTTTACCGTGACTTGTTTAAAAACCAAACCAAACTTAAGAAAATGAAGCTAAAAACTAAACCAACCAAACAAACAATAAATAAAGAACCTAAGTATCTCCTCCAGAGTGTGTCTTTTAGGCCACTTTGGCCCGAATAAAAAAAAAAGAGGGTTGGAATTGTGATATAAAAAACCCCCAAACATGACCGTGGATAGTTCATTTGTTTGCAGACATATTTAGAGTGTTTTTATACTGTTTTTTTTACTCTCCCACAATGTAATTCCTCTCTCCTCCATTGCTCATGACAATTACATGCACATTTCCAATAATACAAATTGGGTGATACCATCATTTAGCAATTTCTAGCGACTTCTAAGACAATAGCTCGGCTACTTTCTGGCAACACTGCTCCAAATGTAGATACTTTTGATATAATGCAAACAATAAATAATGATAAAAAACCTAACAAAAAACCCTGGGCCTGTTCCATTTTTGATATTAGATATGGAAAAGTAAGATACAGTGGGTTTAAATCCTATAGAAAGGTACAGACTGTATTTACATGCACATTTTGTACAAACTGTCCATTGAGGTTGGGTGGAGATTAGACCTTTGCTTCCCATCAGGCCTCCTAGCAGTTTTTCGTTCACTACACCCGCTGACACCAGCATCCATCAGCAACCATAACTCCTTTATAATGATAGGCCTCAGAAATGTCGAAACTCCAGCTCCGATATTTTTCATCATTTTGCACAAACTGAAACTCGCTGAGGTCCAGTAACCCACCGGTGAGTTATACCCTCCTTATTAAGTTTACACGGAGGTCTAGTTGTCAGTGTAATGAGTTTCTGAGAATGTTAGATTTTTGTATGATGGCAGCGTTGTGAAGGTTACAGGCTTGTTGCATCATGCTGCTCTTTAAAGGTTGGATAGACACTCGGAAGGATTTTGGGAAAAGCCCGAGGCTGAGCAAACTCCTTTCCTGTTGTTGTTGGGTGCGTCTGCTTTACAGCCCCCTTCCACCCACACTGTCTGCATCAGGGTGGGTGCTGTTTATATATGGCATGCAATGTAGTCATGTGCGCGTTTGTCCTTTGTTTTTGTTGAGGAAGTAAAGAAAGAAGGAAGGAAGGAAGGAAGGAAGGAAGGAAGGAAGGAAGGAAGAAAGGGAGGAAGAGGAAAAATCACATCAGAGTACATAGAAACTCGAGGGAGAAAGTGTTGAAAAGAAAGGCAGGAGTAAGAAGCAAAGAAAAATGGGATAAAAGAAAATGAATGGCAAATGAAGCCAAAGAAAGAAAATAGAAGAGGCAAAAAAGCAGAAAGAAAATAATATAAAGTAGGAAGAAAAAAGGTGATGAAAGGGAGGGAGACAAGAAAGAAAGCAATGTTTAAAAAGACCAAAAGGAATCATCCAGGCGAAGAACTGCAGCAGGAAAGATTTGAGGCAGGTTTGGACTAAAGACAAAAAATTCCACAAAATATGAAGTACAATAAAAGGGAACAAAGGAGAATAAAAATAAGGATGAATTAATGTAGCAAAAGGCAAAAGAAAAGAACCTACCAAGACATGAGGAAAAGGAAAGTAAAATAAGGAAAAGAAGAAAGGAATTTAGGAAGCAAAGGAAGATGAAGAGAAAGAAAGAAAAAGAAAATAAGTGACAAAAGTACCACAGGAGAAATACGAAGTTAATTAACCCTCAGAGTTTCAAGGGTACTTTCTCTATTTTTTATGTAGTTTCTTAAATTCACCTTTTTAAGGAACATGCAAAAACACAAACACAATACCTAAGTGTTTAACATCAAAATGTTCAAGATAATCTCAGCTTTAAGCACTGAGGCCTGTTTTAGCCTTGACATAATTCAGCCCAAATGTTGATATTTGAAGTCAGATTAGTGAAAACTTTCAAATGTCTTGTGAAAACACACCTTCACTCAAGTGGATGATATGGGCCGAGTGAGTTTCAAGGGTTCAATAAAATGGATCAATAAAAAAATCAAATTGAAAGAAGAGACAAGTGACAAAAAAAGAAAGAGAAACGTAGCCAAGTATTCTGTTTAAGAGGCCTGCGCTGTTGCTTTTCCTGCCATCTTCATCTCCTCCTCTTCATCATCATATCTTCGTCCCTCCCCCTACCTGAAGCCCCCCCACCCCCACCTTGCCCCCTGTGAGGCTGCTGACCCCGGTTCTGTGCTGTCTCCATACTTTTCCCTGCTGTTTGTATGTGATGGGTTCAGTGAGTTCAGGCTATAAAAGCACCACTCCTCCTCTTTGTCCCCTGCGGCAGAGGAAGGAGTGTGCAGGCCTCATATGGGAGGTGGAGGAGTTCGATGAGGAGGAGGAGGCATTCTCTGGTTCTCCTCCTCTCTTTTAGAACTCTGACTTTATCTCTTCTCAACCTTTTAGCCAAAAAAAAAAGATTTGCCATTGCAGATTTCTGCAGATCTGTACAATGTTCGTGAACCAAAAATACATTTCATATCTTGGACATGTCTTGAAAATAGACTTATCCATCACGTCATCACCTATTGGTTTGTGAACTACCATTAGGAAGCCTGAACTTTGGTATTTGGCTGTTGCTATTTGGTCCTTTTGGAGCCACAATTGACCAGTGGATGGAGCTGGACATGAGTGAGGGGTGAAACTGTCCGGTGGTTAAGTCTGATGTCATATATGCCATAAAAGTCACTTTCGGGTCCAAACAGTCAATTACCAGTGGAGCCAGTATGATCCTTTATTATAACTCTTTTATTAAATGAGGCACCATTCAACCTCTTTCGTTTCTATAATAAATCTTTT
Organism: Sphaeramia orbicularis; assembly: GCF_902148855.1. Classification (NCBI taxonomy): domain Eukaryota; kingdom Metazoa; phylum Chordata; class Actinopteri; order Kurtiformes; family Apogonidae; genus Sphaeramia; species Sphaeramia orbicularis. The sequence continues at coordinate 18,025,723 of NC_043957.1, read as the reverse complement.
GTGATTCTCTTCAACTGAAGTTTATTTTACAGTATTCCTGAGAAACAAAACACAATCAGTGAAAGAATCACCTGGATATTGATCGAAGCTAATGGGACTAGTGTGTGTAGCTCAGGTTGTATTTTATGCTGCATTCCAGGCCGTTTTTTGAGTTCATGACTTCAAACCACAACTCACGACTTCATAACGTTCCAGGCACGTCACGCCAAACTGCCTGAGCGCAAGGAATTGTGGTTGTTAGATGTAAACAAACCAGCACGGTGGACCCTACGTTCTGCTCATTTACAATCATTTCTATCGCCAAAGGTGCTTGCTCTTTGCTTATTTGAGGGAAACAGTGAAGTAAAAATGGCGATAAAGGCAAGAGAAGCTGTTCTACCTTTGATGTTATTAGTATATTTGGATACGTATTTGGTATTAATTTATTCTTGCACTCAATGGACTGAAAACTAGCTAACGCTATAGTAGCTGTTGATTATGCAGAACATTTGCAGATAAATAACATCAGAGCAATGCCTTGTTTTAATAAACAAGTTGCATAAACACCGCATCCATGGGGGCCACCATTGCTACGTAACGTCAGAACTCGGAACTGGGAGTACATGGATCTAGTACGAGTTCAAGGGTGGGAAGTCACAGGTTTGACTGACATTCCAGTGCATCTTCACCGGTAGAAGGTTGGAAAAACATGAGTTAGTGATTGCCTGGAACGCAGCATACGCCACATGATAAAAACTGAAACTAGAAGTTGTTACCTTTCAGATGAGGTGTCACTGATTTATTTTGTCTTTGTGGTTTTTCAGTGATAAGCTTTGGAACTTGGTTTGGTAAATAAGAGAAAATTACTCAAATTAGGTGGGAAGGAACGGGTTAATTAAATCAAATACAGTTATGAGTGCACTTGTATACAGTCAGTATTTTATCTGCAGTAGATAATGATTTTAATCGTCTTAAATACTGTTTAAGGCCCTGGTTCATTTACAGCTTTGTACTTGACTGCATACTGACATAAAACATGACTTTATTTATCTTCCTGTGAACTGGGCAGCACAAATAAAGAACTGACAATAAATGAAATGCTAAATGTGAAGATGTTAACCACCCCAGAGAAGCATATTATGTATCAGGAAAATCCACAAATATCCGGTTTTGCAGATGCAGTAGGAACTAATGTTAAATAGCTAACATGCTAACATTACCCGGGGCCATAGTATTTTTTCCTTTGATTCAGATTTATAAGCTTCACACAATCCTACAGCAGATTGAATACAGAAGAACAAAGAAGTTTAGATCTGGAAGAAGGAAGTGATGTCGCAACTTAATAGAAATTCACCAAGCTAATGCTACTGCTAATGTTATCAAAACACCAAACATAGCGCTAATGTTTAACACAGGCAAGGAATTTCAGCTTCTTGAGAAATGTTAACACATATAACTGGATTTGATAACATTAAAGTCAACTTCAAACATGCTAATTGCTGTAAACATGCTAATAGCACTAATTGCTAAATAGTAGGATACATTATTGGCTGAACGCTAACATTAACTAATTTAGCTATGTTATGCTAACTGGCCAGGTTGTAACTAAATAGCTGCCAACCTTAGTGTTTGATTGCCTTGTTGGTGTAATGTCTTGACCACAACACTTGTAGAAAAAGATTTTATTCAATAAGCAGTCACTCTAAAACTCTGTTTCAGTAACCAAGAAAACCCTGATAGGGCAGATGTCATAACACCTGGCCTAAAATCTCATCAATAGTGGGACGATTTACTAAAAGAAGGTCCTCATAAAGATGATATGAGAGTAGAGGGACTGTTGGAAAAATGCATCTTCTTTGGTTTTTAAGAGAAGAATTCAGTGGAAACAATTGGTACGGCTTCTTTGAAATCAACATGTTGTGGTTGTCAGTGGTGTTGTTCCCCTCACTTGTTGTAGTTGTTGGGCCATGTTTCATATCACGTCAGGATGCATAGATTGATTACGTACTTTTTAGGGTTTTATCCATTTTTAGCTCACCGGCCATGAGCTATTGTGAAGGTGTTGTGTCGTCATCTTCATTAGCAATTTCTTCAAACAACATCATCTCTGACAAAACTAATAGTCGGATTCATTTAAAATTTTATATGTAGCTTTCTTGGGACAATGTGTACAAAGTTTGTTCACAGTTTTGATAAATTCAAATTTTTACATTTTTAATGCATTTTGGAATATAAAAAAAAAATGCCTTTACTTATAATGGGCCATATTTTGATGACTTATGATATGGACATGGTTAGAGATATAAATATAGTTACTATGGAGCACTGATAGGAAGTCATATATGGACTTTCATTTAATTAGTTGAGTTCTCCTCCAGGGAAAGTACCTCCCACTTCTATTGGGAGATCAATCTCCTGCATCAAGACCACAGGACTGTAACATAGCGGCAGAACCTGACAACCTCAAACATTCAACTTGTTATTGATTAGACTGAACTTGCCAGATTTAACATGCAGATTTAAAATGAGATACAGGGCCTTTGGTTCTATTTTTTAATTGTGGTCTGACCCTCTTACCCTCTAGGTCAGTGGTTCCCAACCTTTTTTGGCTCGTGACCCCATTTTAACATCACAAATTTTTGGTGACCCCAGACATTCAAAACTGAGATTTTTTTTTTTTTTTTTGCTAAAATTAATTTGTTTTTGATCATGTAATAGTTTGCCATACTATGTTGCAAATAAACGTTAATTTTAGAAGACATTTAGTCTATATAATGTATATTATTATGGACAGAGGCAGAAAAGCCAGGTGTAGATTACTGCACAAAGTGAGAATTGTATTTTCCTTGGTCAGGATATGTACAGTCAGTCCAGCTTGGATTTACAAGGCTGACAATTAATACTGAACAAACAATAACTTAAACTATGAATTATGAAAGAGCTGCAGCATCTGAAACTGACCACAATGAACATTTGAAAGATAAACAGTACCACAGTGCTTCAGTTTCAGCTTTCAGTTTCAGCTTCAGAGTTTGTCATGGCTTTTATTTATTGGGATTGTCTCTCTCAACTCATCATATATATTTTTTTTATCAGTAAGTTGGTTTTTTTTTTAATCAATTACTAGAAATTTCAGGCGACCCCATTTGAATTCCAGGTGACCCCACGTGGGGTCCCAACCCCAAGGCTGAAAAACACTGCTCTTGAGGCAGGAGGTGGTTGGGTAGACACATCCTGACTCCCTTAAGTTTATTGGTAATAAAACAGCTTTTATCAGAATTAGGAAAATATTGTGGTTTGGTTTGAATAGTATTATGTGTATCATGGTTAATTTTAAACATGTCTTTGGGTTTTTTGTGTGTTAAACAAAAACTTGGCATCTTTCCTTCTTAACCAAAGCCTGACAGTGTCTGAATCTGACCATAAGAGTTGTCACATATGAATGTAATTTCTAAGAGATGAAAAGTGCCATGACTGGTTAAAACACTACAACGTAGACGTACATGTATCCAGATGTTTAGATGTCATGTATTTTATTCAGTAATGTTGACATTATATGTATCTGACTTCTCTGGTCTCTTCTCCTCTCCTTCCTCCTCCTCCTCCTCGTTGCTGGGTTGTGGTATCATTCCTGAGCCCAGCCCTGGACCAGGCATTCATTTTTCTCCTCTTAGTCTCTAACCACTAACTAACCACTGGCTCCCTTCAGCGCCCCCTCCCCCTCCTCCTCGCCAGGAATGCCTTATTCACTCTTCCTTTTTCTGATTCTAACAGGCTAAAGCTTCCATGCATCTGTGCCAACATCTGCAAACAGACACGAGATATGCACATGTTTTGAGTGTGCATAGCCTTAAGTTTGCTAACATGCAGAAGTAGCAAAAGAACGTACATTCTTTACCCCAGTACATGATAACTGTACATAAAAGAACCCAGGAAAAGTAGAAGTACTGATTCGATTTATTGGGGAAAATAGTGACTGTGAACTTCATTCCAGTGTGCAAATCAGTTTCCAATCTCTGCAGCTGACTGTGAATCATTAATGTGTTGTCTCTTTTAAGTCTGTTTAGTCTTGTAATGTTTTTTTTTTTATTTCATTTAGTTTTTATCTCATCTCAATTTATGTTGTTTTGATTTTGTTCAATAAGAACTCAAACCGCACTTTTGCATTGCATTTTATTCATTTTGATTTATGCAAAAGCTGGTTAAAAAAAAGAACTAAACTAGAAGAGCTGTGTTTTCATTTCCCTTTAATATTTTAATTCAGTTTCCTCCATGACATTGTTTTCATCGTATATCTCTTCCATAATTTTCACACTCTCCTATCTTCTGCATAGTTTTGGTTTAGTTTATTTAATTCTCATAAGCCTCATCGTGGGGTTAAAGAGAGAACATATACAAAGAAAACAGGAGGTTCACAGATTATCACGTTCATGTAGATTGTAAATCAATAAATAAATACATTGAGTTGAATTACTCACATCCAAATGCAGACACAATGTCTTTACAAAACTTTGCAAGTAGGTGCAGCAAAAATCACTTTAGAATTATGCAACTTTTCCATTTTTTAAACAGTCAATCTAATTTAGATGTATTCAAGCAGATATTTCTGTCTTTGCAACTTAGGCTGACTACACTAACCCATAAAGACCCAGTGCTACTTCTGTGGCAGTTCCAAAATGGTTTTTTTTTTCTCTATATTTCACTTTTCGCACGTGATTTATCACAATTTATTATACTATTATCCTCTTCATTTTGCATTTTTTAGGTGTAAATCAGGTGTTTTCCTACATTTGATTTACTGATGATGAAAATGTTTATAAAAGCTCAGATTAAAGTTGAGGGTTATTAGGTCAGAAATAGAGAAAACTGAAGAAGAAGTGACTTTTTCAGTAAAATCTGTCATAAATCCAGTGTGTTCATCCACTGTCATTGATCCAACTCCATGGGTTTTACTGGTGAATCAATGTTGTAGAAGATGATGCTGTTTCCATGTTCTCTACAGAGCCTCTGAATGTCCAAATGGGTCATATTGCATGACCAAGTGGCATTTTACACCAATTATTTCAACGTATTGATAGGATTAATGGATCAGATGTTATTACACATTTTAGATCAGTTGATGCATTTGGTCGTCGGTGGCTGTTTGGGTCTTTATGGGTTAATATAGCTGACACTCATGTCCAGACTTTACCGAATCTATTCAATGGACCTGATCTTCTACACTGGAAAAAATCAAAATCTTACCAACTGTGTTTTTTCTCATTTCTAGTCAAAATATCTCATCACACTTAAGATAAGACATAATCAAGAAATCTTACCAAGATAATTTTCACTTATTCCACAGGCAGATATTTTGCTTGAATTTAGCAAAAATTTGCCAATGGAACAAGTGAAAATCATCTTGGAAAGATTTCTTGAAATAAGATTTTCAAGATTCTGTTGACTAAAAATAAGTTCTTGTGTCTCACCGAAAAATTACCCTTTAGGTGATTATGTCTTATTTTAAGTGTGATGAGATATTTTGACTAGAAATGAGAAAAAATACACTTGGTAAGATTTATATTTTTGCAGTGTAGTGATTGATGCATTTCATCTACACTAACACAGCTACTCCTTTCATTTTTTTGTTTTTTAACTATTTCATCTAATGCAACATAAAAATTACTACAAAGTGGTGCAAACACTCGGACTAGCCATAGTTGTTGTCCAACCTGTGGACACCATGGATAATACCGGATGTAAGCAGATGCAGAAGCTTTAATCTGTCATGATTTTTTAGCAGCAAGTTCATTTGTAAACTTGTGTTACCTTAAGTGTTGGTTATGGTTGTGAAAGTGTTTTCTGTACATGATATGAACTTGTCCATAACGTCGGTCTGGTCCGTCTCCTAAAGTATCAGTGCTGACCTCGATCTACTGCAGGTCATACACTGATTTATACACCTGGATTTGATGTTTAAGGCGCAGCTTCATCACACAAACACATAATAGACACAAGTAGACTGTGGTGTGATGCCATCATTTTCCAGTCTATCTGTTTTCCCTGAATACACGAATACACATGAACCACAATTTGACAAATCTGCACTTTGGAAGGTGACCTAAAACGACATTTATGTGTAGACAAAAATATGCATTTTACAGAGTTAATGGACAAGGGATCATCTTCTGTTGCTGTTTGTCTGTTTAGGCTGAAATTGGTCTTGATGTTGGGAGATATTGCAATAAATAAACAACACACAAAAAAAACAAAAAAAAAACAACAATAATTATTACCTCCGCCAAGGAACGACGGAGGTTATGTTTTCATCGTGGTTTGTCTGTTTGTCTGTTAGCAAGATAACTGAAAAAGTTAGGGACGGATTTGAATGAAATTTTCAGGAAATGTTGATACTGGCGCAAGGAACAAATGATTAAATTTTGGTGGTGATCGGGGTTGGGGGGTGGGGGGCTGAGAGACTGATCTGCCTTGGCGGAGGTCTGCGCTCTCTGAGTGCTTTTCTAGTTCCTCTTAAATTCATTAAAAGTAGTAAATACTTTGCTCAAACAGGTCTAGTTTGACAATATAAAAAGTTAAAAGTTGTCAGAAAATACATCCTGGAAGAAAAGTACATGAAAGCTGTACTTGAATCCAACGTACCCACAGTTCAGTTAACTCGCAGACTTCCACAGACACACAAAAAAGGCCCCCCATCTGTGTGTGTCGACCACCTGTGAGGGTGCACACACATCCATAAACCTCCCTTTCTTCTCCCTCTCTTTTCCATTATCCTCCTGAGAGCCCAGCACCGGGGCCTTCACTTCCAAACCAAACATAGAGCAAATTCCGCAACCCCCCCCCCCCCATCGCTCCCCTTTTCCCTCTCTTCTTATTCTCCTCTCCCTCCCGCTCATTCCCTGCCTCTCTTTTTCTTTTAGGTCTATGTTTGAGGAAGGAGGAGATTTTCAGACTAAAAGCTGGCCTCCAGTAAAAAGCCTGACAGAGAGAAGGGAGTGAACTCTGAGCAAAAAGGAAGAAAAAGACCAAAAAAAAAGATGTCTTGGCGAGGGAGCAAATTATGATTGTAAAGGGGATCAAGTGCCACGGCAGGTGGGCGTTGGATTAGAAACCCACTCTGTCTGTGTCCCAGTGACTCATAGATTTCAACTACAATGGACAGGCTGTTTTTTTTTTGGTTTTTTTCTTCCATCCTTGTTCTAATGGCTTTTCAGATGATGCTGACCCTTAATGCTTTAGCCTCGATCCCCTCATCATATTTTTTTCTGAACTGGACTATACAATGCAAACCCCTACAGACATTAAGTATATAATAACACCTTTTCCACCAACATTCCCAGGAACTTTTATTACCAGGAACTTATTTACCTGGATACAAAAATTCCTGGTAATCTGTGTGGTGTGAGTTTCCACTGTACCTCAAAGTTCCAGGAAATTTATTCAAATCAGGCTTGGCTGTTGAATTACTTGTAGAATACCCTCTTTACGGTACTTTTCAAATACAATGTCCAGCGTATTACAGCATATTCATCTCGCACCTACAAGTTCTCTGTAATCATCTGTCTGTCCATATAAATATATAAATTTGCTGTACAGGGTGGGGAAGCAAAATTTACAATGAGCATTTAGTTGTTTTTTCTCAGCAGGCACTACGTCAGTTGTTTTGAAACCAAACATATATTGATGTCATAATCATACCTAACACTATTATCCATACCTTTTCAGAAACTTTTGCCCATATGAGTAATCAGGAAAGCAAACGTCAAAGAGTGTGTGATTTGCTGAATGCACTCGTCACACCAAAGGAGATTTCAAAAATAGCTGGAGTGTCCATAAAGACTGTTTATAATGGAAAGAAGAGAATGACTATGAGCAAAACTATTACAAGAAAGTCTGGAAGATACTATTAAAGAAGAATGGGAGAAGTTGTCACCTGATTATTTGAGGAACACTTGCGCAAGTTTCAGGAAGCGTGTGAAGGCAGTTATTGAGAAAGGAGGACGACACAGAATAAAAACATTTTCTATTATGTAAATTTTCTTGTGGCAAATAAATTCTCATGACTTTCAATAAACTAATTGGTCATACACTGTCTTTCAATCCCTGCCTCAAAATATTGTAAATTTTGCTTCCCCACCCTGTAGGAGCCAAATGTGCTCAAAAGAGTAATTTTAAACACTCAAAAGAGCAAAATCAGCAAACGGACTGTCTTCCGTTCACTTTTCATAGTTGTTCATGTAGCAGCATGTGTGTTTTATAACATCAGCAAGACAAAAAACATCATTTAGTTGGTCTGGGTGTGTTTTCTGGTATAGTAGGAACCGTGCTGTTTTGGTACCGCGGGAACCGGTCAACACTAATGTTTAAATCCCAGCCCTATGTTGTAAACCCCTCCCTGTAACTCACTCATTCCATCCTCTGCTCACGCTGTGAATGTACAGGCTGTAGCCGACGCTGTTTAGTGTAATTCATTACTTATGAGATACATTTCAATTTCAAAGAGCAATAGACTATCAACTGACCTCCCAGTAACATAAAACAACACAGAAGTGAGTTTAACACAGAAGCTGTAGCCGGCACTGGAGCCAGGTCAAACCCACCAATAGAAACTCTTCTCTCATCCATCGGTGTAGGCCCCACCCATTAAGTGCAGTTAAATTTGCAAGCAAAACTTTTGAAGTTGCAAACAAAGAGGAGTGATTTTCAAGCAAAACTTTTGAAGTCTCAATCAAAAGTTTTCAACTCACAAGCAAAGAAGACAGATTTATGAGCAAAGTGATCTTTTTTTTTTGATTGCCACTTACTGTCTTTTGCTCTCAAATCTCTTTTTTGTTTGCAAATCTATTCTTTTTAATTGCAAATCCATTCTTTTTAATTGATGAATAAAGAAACAACTTTCTCTCCATAGTACTTGAGCATGGAACATTTGCATTCACATGGATAAAATTAAGGGGACTTTGGGGTCCAGCGTACTCGGATACGGACTCGAGTACGCTGTGTGAAAACGCCCTGAATCTTACACATATTTAACCCTCTACCTGCCTGACAACACCTGTGATCGGCCAAAATCTGCATCAGATTTCCTACAGCCTAAAAATAGAGTCCACAGAAGAGTGTAGAGTTCTTATTTCCTATCACATTCGGCTGAAAGGTAATTCTACAATTCTGGGTCCAATGAGCTGTAGCCTTTGTTGTCTTCAAGAATGTTAAGGAACACTCATCTTTTCTCCTTTAAAAATAGTGAAAATAGTGTTTTCTCAACTTCCCTGCAGTTTCACAACACGCTCTTTTTCTTTTCTAGTAAATCTATTCCAAATATGAAGTCTCCCTGTTAACTCTCCAACGACTTTTTTCCAGCTCATTACTCTGATATTTTGATGGGGGCTTTATTTTCTTTTTCGTTCTTTCTCTCCTTCTTTGTTTCCCTGCTGAGAAAGAGGGACGGCCAACAGTACAGCTGGGATTGGTTATTATTTACTGGCTTGGCACACATACACACAGTGGAAACAAATTGGGTGAATCTGCTCTGCACATAGGAATGTGAGGTGCATGTGTTTGTGTATTTTAGGTCTGGATGACAGGGCTGAGGGAATGAGAGAAAGTTGAGGAGAAAGAAAGAAAAACGGGCAAAACAGAGCGATTTCAATGAGTGACAGAGGGAGAGGCAGATTGATTTCTTGGTTGTGGACCAGCTCAGTCTTGCCTGATAACAAAGCTTAAAAGCTATTTTCTCACTCAGTCCTTTTCTTTTGTTTCCTAACGTTCCTTCCCTCCCTGCTTTCATCCCTTCGTCCGCACTCGTTCTTCTCCAACATGTACGGATGTCTCCTTCACCCTCGTCTCTGTCCTTAGCGGTGGATGAAAGGTCTGGGGAAGGGGAGGGATCTGTTGCTCCGTTGATGGTGAGGAATTACAGGGAGGGTAAGACGAGAGGAGAACTGAAGAGTTTTCTGTGTTGACCTTGTCCCACTGCCAAGCGGTGGGATGGTGGTGGAAAGGATTATGGGTGGGGAGAAGGGATATGGAACGAAATATATTAAGAGATAAAGCAATTTTGTTTGAAACTCTGAGTAGAAAAAATGAGAAGGTCAGACAAAACAACAAAAACATCTGAATCTTACAAATGATTGAAGGCAGATGAGAAGCAAACAGGCCTGACACATGCACATCTCACCCCCCACCCCCATGTAATTGTTACAGTCTGGTGAGTGTTTTGCCATCTTCATGTCCTTCACTACAATCCAGGAACAGAAGTGTTTGGGTTCCTAGAGGATTGGGATGTCCCATCAAACCATCAAACATCCCAGTTTAAAGATTCAACATATGCGGTAAATTATTAATGTATGTTCAGAGCAAGTGGTGGATTCAAGTGAGAGTAAGACCTGCAGTTATTTCACTGTCCACTAGGGACTGTTTTGATTGGATAAAAGGTGGTTTTAGTTCATCCATTCATTTTCTGAACTGCTTAGTTCTCAAGAAGGTCATAGGGTGCCAGAGCCCATTCCAGATACCTATGGGGTGAAGGTGGGAGATTTTAGTCTCCGTAGTTATTTTCTTCATTCATGTTCATGCACGGGGACTGAATTTTCATGTCACTTACTTGGCTGAATTCTATCAAGATTTACCATTATGTATGATTAAGAACTTTTTGCCTACAATCTGTGGTTTACAGCTGCTGTTCCCAAACTGTGTGTAGTTGTCATTTATCAGAGTAAAAATCATAACAATAAAATGATGTGGATCCATTTGAGAAGCCATGTGAAATGCAAAGGGAAGGCCTCAGTTGTACAAGATGTGATAATAATAACATAATGTAACAACAAAGTGAAAGTTTCATAGTAAATAACAAGACAAAAATGATAGGACAAAAAGAGACGATAACAATCCAAAAGAACTATCAGCATGTAAAGTTTCACAGAATTACTGTTTTGACAGTAGAAAAGTCAGTCCGTCCTGTTTATTTGCCTACATTAGCATTAGTATTGTTACTTTTTAAAGGCTCACATGGACATAATGTTTCTAACTGTGATGTTCCAGTATTGTTTTTGACAATGGAATTTAGGTCCCAGGGAGAAACAGCGGTTAACCTTTGAGTCATGAGTCGTTCTCTTCCTCCTTAAAACTACCACATAACACTAACACAGACTTGACTCAGGCTTTTCAGCCATTTCAGGACAGAAGAACAAGCTGTAAAGCTTCTATATAAAGCTTTTTTGGTCTAATCCACTATCCAGAAGAAAAGAACCATGAACACAAACTTGGGTTCAGGTTATTTGACTGGTCAGTCAGCAGTTTGCTTTGCTTGGCTGGGGAAGTGTAAGGAGTCAAACCATGAATCTGTAAAGAGAAGTGGATCCCCCTGTGGCCAGTTATGGTTATATATATATATATATATATATATGTATATATATATATATATATATATATATATATATATAACCATAACTGGCCACAGGGGGATCCACTTCTCTTTACAGATACACAGATACAGATACACACACAGATACACACACACACACACACACACATATATATATATATATGTACAGGGTGGGGAAGCAAAATTTACAATGAACATTTAGTTGTTTTTTCTCAGCAGGCACTACGTCAATTGTTTTGAAACCAAACATATATTGATGTCATAATCATACCTAACACTATTATCCATACCTTTTCAGAAACTTTTGCCCATATGAGTAATCAGGAAAGCAAATGTCAAAGAGTGTGTGATTTGCTGAATGCACTCGTCACACCAAAGGAGATTTCAAAAACAGTTGGAGTGTCCATAAAGACTGTTTATAATGGAAAGAAGAGAATGACTATGAGCAAAACTATTACGAGAAAGTCTGGAAGATACTATTAAAGAAGAATGGGAGAAGTTGTCACCCGAATATTTGAGGAACACTTGCGCAAGTTTCAGGAAGAGTGTGAAGGCAGTTATTGAGAAAGAAGGAGGACACATAGAATAAAAACATTTTCTATTATGTCAGTTTTCTTGTGGCAAATAAATTCTCATGACTTTCAATAAACTAATTGGTCATACACTGTCTTTCAATCCCTGCCTCAAAATATTGTAAATTTTGCTTCCCCACCCTATATACATACCCTACATATATATATATATATATATATATATATATGTATATATATATATATATATAGATAGATAGATAGATAGATAGATAGATAGATAGATAGATAGATAGATAGTGACAGATGTAGCAATCCAAAGTGATAGCAACATCAGAAAGAAAGAACATGAGAAGCTCGAGAAATACCAAGTGCTGAAAGAGGAAATAGAGAAAATGTGGGGTGTGACGGCAATAGTGGCCCCAGTAGTGATTTAGGCACTAGGGCCAGTGACCCCCAAGCTGAGTGGATGGCTCCAGCAGATACCAGGAACAACATCAGAGATCTCTGTCCAAAAGAGCGCAATTCTGGGAGCAACTAAGATCCTGTGCAGAACCATCAGGCTCCCAGGCCTCTGGTAGAGGACCCAAGTCTGAAGGAGACACCGCCCAGATGGGCGAGAAAAAGATTTTTTTATATCTACACTACCAGTCAAACGTTTGGACACACCTTCTCATTTAAATGGCGTCAGATGGACCACAGATGGCCAACAAGTGCTCAGCATCACTGGGAACTCCTTTAAGACTGTTGGAAAATATTTCAGGTGACTACCTCATGAAGCTCATCGAGAGAATGCAAAGAATGTGCAAAGCCGTAATCAAAGCAAAATGTGGCTATTTTGAAGAGTCTAAAATATAAAACATGTTTTGAGTTATGTCACACTTTTTTTAACTACATAATTCCATTTGTGTTCATTCATAGTTTTGATAACTTCGCTTAGAATCTACAATGTAAAATAGCCATGAAAATAAAGAAAACCCAGGTGTGTCCAAACTTTTGACTGGTAATGTGTGTGTTTATATATATATATATATATATATATATATATATATATATATATATATATATATATATATATATATATATATATGTATATGACATTCACAAACAATATGTGCACTGTAGTCTTCAACAAATTTGTAGCCAACATACTAACAACTTAAGATCTAACTAACATAGTACTTTGTGTTGATCCAGGTGTCATGTGCATCACAATAAGCATCTGTACTTATTGCATAACAATAAAATGACGTGAATCCATCATCCATCCATCAAATTTGATTAATGGATGAATCGTTCAGCTCTAGTTTGTATGGATGAATAACAGGCTATGAAATAGGTAAACTTCACTGCCCTCCAAAAATGATGCAGTTACAGAGTTCAGCAGTGTTATCAGTGCTGGTTTGTACAAGATGCCTATATATAGTTATGTTCATCGTTCAGCTACAGACGGATAAAGTGAGATGAGGTGGGTTTAGGCTTTATTACAGCTTTTCTGCAGCCCTCCACCCTCCACAGCTGGCTGTCCTCCCATCTGTCCTACTCCCAAAATATTTGCCTGCTGTCTCTTGAGTGGGAACCTATGTTATGTATGTGCTCTACATTTTTCTATGTAATGTCCATCTTTTTTTGTGAATTACAGGAGCTGCTGTGCTAATGAGCTTCTGTCAAACTGCTTTGTTTTCTATATGAATCCAGAGATGGTGTCTATGAAGAAAGGCAAATATGCTTTTTGTGTCAGGATTTAATGACCCTTTCTTCTTGAGAATGTAATGTATCAGAACAAATATGACTACTACCACACTGAGCATTAAGGACTTCACATTTACTTTGACAGTTAAGTAAAAATACTTTCTGTCAACTAAAGTATATCATTCTACTCATTTTTCTAACAACCTTTAACATATGGTTGATATTTTGCTTTTTTAACTGGAATTATGCATTTTAAAACATTTCCCTGTGGTCTACATAAACTGTAAATGCTATGCTTGGGTCTGAATTCTTCATTAATTCAACTCCACAGGTCCATCTTCAACCCTATTTCTGAGTAATGACCCTGGAAAGGTCGTTTTCAGCACTGGCCTTTTAAATGCAAATGAGCCACTTCACGCCCCACCCCCTCCAGGTTGTTGACTGTGCTGCTGTTCAACCAAAAACTGAACATTTTAGATAATCAGCTCGAAGTTTGCTCATATTTTCAATATGGACTACAACCGCTGCTGCTGACAAACAATTATGTCGTATTCGGAGAAATGTTCGTCGAAAGTCTTGACCTTATATGTGCAAATGTTGTGACATAACTAGTTATAAAACACAACAAATTAAACAGGAATTAAAACAGGTTGTAGAAATCTACTCGATTTTTGCCAAAATGAATATAAAGATAGCTTTGCAGCACCTGGAGGGTTCAAATTCAAACTTTATGAACTATTTGGGTCCAAATACAAAAATAAATGAACCATAGACTAATAAAAGTAGGTTTAGTAAAATATTACCCCTTTAAATAACTCAACTGCACATCAGTGGCATGTATTTTTGTGCATTTGCATTACAATACTAATTCTTAAAAATGACATTTTCCGCTTTGCTGTGCAATGGGAATGGAAACACTTAACACGCATCAAATAAACTGTAGTTTAGTGAATGTTACATGGCTGATCAGCTGTTTTTGGCATAAAGTGTGAAAACATGGGTGGTAGTAGCCATTTTAGATAGAAAACATTTAATACAACAAAATACCCCAACCTACTTTTACTCTTCTTCTACTGTGATAAACTGTGACATAGCTCATAGCACCACCCTCTGGTGGAACCAAGCAGCCGAGTTTATTTGCTTTATGGAAATGCAGCAAAATTATATTGTCTACTTTTATTCTTCGAAGGTTTGTTTCCCATTTTATGGAAATATGGCGCGTAAAGCAGTGTATGTGTCGTCATCATCATCCCTTAACTCAGTGGGTCCCAAATTTTTTTGGCTTGTGACTCCATTTTAACATCACAAATTTCCGGCGACCCCAGAACTGAGACATTTTTGCTAAAATTAATTTGTTTTTGATCATGTAATAGTTTGCTCTACTATCATCAACTATGCATCAAGACCACAGGACTCAAACATAGCAGCAGAACCTGACAACCTCACACATTCAACTTGTTATTGATTAGATTTAACATGCCAATGAGATACAGAGCCTTTGGTTTTATTTTTTAATTGTGGTCTTACCCTCTTACCCTCTAGGTCAGTGGTTCCCAACCTTTTTTGGCTTGTGACCCCATTTTAACATCACAGTTTTGGTGACCCCAGACATTCACAACTGAGACTTTTTTTTTTGTTGCTAAAATTAATTTGTTTTTCATCATGTAACAGTTTGCTATACTATAATAACACTGGGTTACAAAAAAATGTTTTTTGCAAGTTTTCTAGGTTTTTTCAACTGAATTAGGACCATTTTGCACCGCTAAATCCAAAAAATGACATCTGTTTTTCTCAATCAGGTCAGGTTTTTTTGCTAATTTGATTTTGAAAAATTTGATCTTCTCACAAAATTGATTACATTTTTGTGACTTTATCAGTTGATATTTTATATAGTTCTCACCCAAAATAGGTTTTAAGAGAAAAAAAAATCATTTGATCACTTGGTTCCTGTTAGGCACAATGGTGTATTCACCGCAGATGTAGCAGAATACGTCAGGCTTATTTTTGCAAGATCTTCTAGTCGAAGCCATTTCATTCACCTGTAATATAAAAAAAACCCATTAATCATAAATTGGCAAAAGTAAAATCTTCAGAACTCGTTTATTGCAAGAAATATGAAAGAATTTTGTATCATATGATGTGAAAATGCCCGTAAATGTAAGCAAAAATGTTAAAAAGCCAATATGTAGCATAGTTCAGAAAGTTGACCTGATTGAGCAAAATTAATGTGATTTTTGGATTCAGCACAACCAAATTACCCTAAATCAGCTCAAAAAACTTAAACAATAAATTTGTTGTTGACCAGTGTAATGATAAACATTAATTTTAGACAAAATTTAGTCTATATAATGTATATTATTATGGGCGGAGGCAGAAAAGTCAGGTGTAGATTACTGCACAAAGTGAGAATTTTATTTTCCTTGCTCAGGATATGTACAGACAGTCCATCTATGATTTACAAGGCTGACAATTAATACTGAACACACAATAACTCAAACGATGAATTATGAAAGAGCTGCAGCATCTGAAACTGACCACAATGAACATTTGACAGATAAACAGTACCACAGTGCTTCAGTTTCAGCTTCACAGTTTGTCATGTCTGTTATGTATTGTGATTGTCTCTCTCAACTTACCATATATTTTTCTATTAGTAAGCTTTTCTTAATTTTACATCAATTACTAGAAATTTCAGGCGACCCCATTTGAATTCCAGGCGACCCCACGTGGGGTCCCGACCCCAAGGTTGAAAACCACTGCCTTAGCGGTTTTCTTCTGTTTCTGTAGATTTCATAAACTCCATCATTAAGAGGCAACTGTTTATTGATTCAGACAAAAAATAATGTAAGAAGTTGTTTTAAAGTGCAGAGAGTCTGGAAAGAGCATTTTTTAAGTGGAGAACTAAATGATCCCTGTCTAGAGAGATTCCTCCCCCGTCCCTCCTCCCTGACAGCCGCCACCACTCCCCTCCTAAGTGGGGAAGACGCCAATGTCAGTGCAAGAGACACTGCAGGCTTTACCGGTGGCGATTGCAGACTAGCTCTGCAGAGTTGCATCACTTAACACAGCAAAGACGCAAGAGGAGAGGAAGGCTAATACTGAGACGAATAATGGGAAAAGTGTGAGGAGAGGAAAGGAAAGGGTGGGAGCCCACGTCTAACTCCCACAGTTTCTGTATTTCCCTCCACCCATTCTACCCCCTTCCTCTCCTCCCTTGTTTTTTTTTTTTCTTTCTCTCATTGCCTGCTCACTCTCAGTCTCACTGTACGATGCCATTTTTCTTGTCCTGAGGGGAATTTACTCCGAATGTTGGCACAGGGAACATGCTATGAATCAGAGCAGACATTATATAAAACAGCAGCTGAACACATTCACAAGTTGTGAACAGTGACAGTAAATTTCCTTTGCAGCCGTGGAAGCACAAACCACCTAACAGTGACAGTGGTTTGGGTTTTGTAACTTGAAATGTGAGATGGTCATTAGTGTTGTGGATGATGTTTTGCCTTTGAAAACTGTCAAATACACACAACAGTACATTTTGCTTGCTATCTCCACTTTCCATCTTTTCGCTGTTGACTTCCCTTTGCTTCATCCCTCCTCATCGCCAACCACTCCGCCTCCTCTTGGCTTTGTTGTTGCCGTCCACTGAAATGCTCCCTGCAATTTGCTCTTCAAACAGGTGTCCAGTTTCAGACAATCCAACCATTTCCCATGAATGTACCTCAGCTTTTACAGCCTCCCTCCTCCTGTCTCAGTATGCCTCAAGTCTCAAAAACAAAGCCTCCTGTCATCTGGGCTGTTGCAGCAGTGTTGCGTAAGGCCTTATAAGGATGTGAGGCGGAAAGATCAAAGTATGCAACCCTTCAAAAAAAAAATAAAAAAAAATGGAGCATCTTTCCTGGATGGTAAACCCTTTTCTGTTGCCTTTACTTGTACATCAGACGCTAGCCATGTTTTGATCTAAATGAGTTGCAAATTCTACATAAATTTTCAGAAAATCTTCAAGAGAAATGTGCTTTTATGCATGTTTTCATATAGTGTGTAAATCTTAAGAGTTTGTCATCATAATCATTTTACCAGATAGATGTATTGCATTAGTTTTCCATTGAAAAGTTAATAAATCTAAGTAGTTTACCGTTTGTCAACTAACATTTGCATCTGAATGAAATTTGGTTGCACTGGCTCAGCACAAAGTGTAACAAGAAAAGCACTCGGAGAGCGCAGACCTCCGCCAAGACAGATCTGCCCCACCCCTACCCAATCACCACCAAAATTTAATCATTTCTTCCTTGTGCCAGTATCAACATTTCCTGAAAAATCCATCCATAACTTTTTGAGTTATCTTGCTAACAAACAAACACGCACACACGCAGACACACAAAGTAAAGTCATCACAATACCTCCTTGTGGAGGTAAAAATTATATAATGAAAATATAGATAATTAGGTTTATTTATATATATATATATATATATATATATATATATATATATATATATATATGTATATATATATATATATATATATATATATATATATATATATACATATATATATATATATATACACACACACACAGGGTGGGGAAGCAAAATTTACAATATTTTGAGGCAGGGATTGAAAGACAGTCTATGACCAATTACTTTATTGAAAGTCATGAGAATTTATTTGCCACAAGAAAATTGACATAATAGAAAATGTTTTATTCTATGTGTCCTCCTTTCTCAATAACTGCCTTCACACGCTTCCTGAAACTTGCGCAAGTGTTCCTCAAATATTCGGGTGACAACTTCTCCCATTCTTCTTTAATAGTATCTTCCAGACTTTCTCGTCATAGTTTTGCTCATAGTCATTCTCTTCTTTCCATTATAAACAGTCTTTATGGACACTCCAACTATTTTTGAAATCTCCTTTGGTGTGACGAGTGCATTCAGCAAATCACACACTCTTTGACGTTTGCTTTCCTGATTACTCATATGAGCAAAAGTTTCTGAAAAGGTATGGATAATAGTGTTAGGTATGATTATGACATCAATATATGTTTGGTTTCAAAACAACTGACGTAGTGCCTGCTGAGAAAAAACAACTAAATGTTCATTGTAAATTTTGCTTCCCCACCATATATATATATATATATATATATATATATATATATATATATATATATATATATATATATATATATGTATGTATGTATGTATGTATATATAAAATTGTATTAAATGTATAGCAGCTAAATGCTAAAATAACATGAAGTGCGAAGAAGAATTTTTTTTATTTATTTATTTTTACAAAGATATGTGTTTTTGCTGTTTTTCCCCCTTTTAATATGCTATTGCTGTTGTTTTTGTGTTAACTGAAGGAACACTGAAGACTGGCTCCATACCTGTTATACATGATGTAAGGCTGTTCTGTGACCTAGTCCAGTTACAAACCAAAAACCTAGAGCCGGAGCTTAAAATAGATGAAGAATCAGGACAAACTGCATGAAATCGACTTAATTGTGAACATCTTTTAATTTCTGTATTCAGTGGGTGAGTCAAATATCACCTAAACATTGTATCAGTGCAAACATGAGTCCACTGGGACCTGGTGGGTGTGTTTTTTTTTGTCTGTAAATTTGTGCATTGTTTTTTGACTCAGATCTACATTAGGAATCATAAGTCTCATTCCAATGCAATGGATACATGGAAGTATAAATGCACGCATCTGTTTTTGTACATAGAGCATAAATGAGCCCTGAACAGTTTTCTTTAAGCCTTTCTAGGGTTAGTGTTGTGTGTATTGGAACCACCATGACCCAGTGGACATTAAAACACATCATAAATCAAACATTTTTATTTATGCCTGTGTCCCTTCTGTCAGATGGGTTAACCCTAACACCACCCACAGCCCTAAGTAAACTTGGAGATCCATGAAAAGGGTGTTTGTTGAAAGCAGAGCTGTAGCTATCGATTATATTTGTAATCAATTAATTCATTTATTTGATTAGTTATTTGAATAGATGGAAAAAATGTGAAAAAGCTAACAACAACCACACAAAGAATAAAAGTAAAAGGATATATATTAAAAATTCTATATAAAAATAACAATAACAACAGTATATAAGTATATGTAAAAATATCTATATATGTAAAGGACAAACAAGTCAAATGACATCTACAAACTATATGTGCACTGGAGTCCTCAACATTTGAATCTAACTTATTAACAAACTTAAGATGGAACTAAAATACAACTTAAAACAAAGTCTCCTCTGAGTTACACTACATGTTGTTAGTGTTGATCCTGGCATCATGTGCGCCACAATAAGCGTCCATGTGAAATGCAACAGTGGAACTGATGTTTACCAGCAGCAAAATTAAGGAAATAAGGCTTTGATTCAGTGCAGTTGTAATGGATTTTTGAAAAAATTGATTTGAGTTGATTAATCAGCTAATCATTTCGGCTCTGGTTGGATGCTTAACCCTGTAACACCAAATGTATCATATTTGATACATGAGTTTTGAAGCCCTCTACTTGATCTGTGAGATATTTTTTTTTCTTGAAAAACCTGATGTATACAATTAGATACATGCAATGGACTCTATGCACAGCCCCAGCATTTCCTGAACTTCAGGTGGGTCCTTGATTTCCTATCTTTCATTATTGGACACACTGATTAATCCAGGTGGGTCTAATTAATCAGTGCTCACAACAAGAAGTAGCAGACCCACCTGGATTAATCAGTGTGTCCAATAATGAAAGACAGGAAATCAAGGACCCACCTGAAGTTCAGAAACTACTGGGCTGTGCATAGAGTCCATACACGGATAATTCACCAGGGGGGAGGAATTCATTCACCAGAGGCCTTTCCAGTGACACTACAAGACTGTCATTAATGAGGAAGGAGGCAGAACTTTGACAGTTTTGAAAAGGAATTACCAATTTGTTAGACATGTTTGTGTTATATTATGTTTTTGTTTGTTCAAAAGTAATAATATTTGATCATTGGGACCCAATGTATCAAATATGATACAAAATTGAAAATCATACATGGAAATTGATATTAAAAAAAAAAAAAAAAGTTTTAGTTGTTCAGAAGGACCAATAAAGGCTCCAGTTTCAAAGAACTGGGATTTTCTGTTAATGATTTAATGGTTCAGGCTTTACAGGGTTAAGAAAAGAATGAAAAAAGATATTCATCCAAGACCAACTGTGCTTCTGTTTGATATTGTCTGCTGTCATGAAATTATAAAACAACTAAACAACAAATGGAAAAGGGAGTTTAATATGAACTGGAGACTGAAAAATGGAAGAGAAGAAAAAGGAGTGGGAGGTGCAGAGGGCAGAGTAGAGGGGAGGAGAGCAGGAGAGGTCTGCTCTGCTGGAGGACTGGGAGAGGAAACCACAGGAAGGAGCGAAGAGAGGGAGAAACAGACGAGTAAAAGAAAAAAAAAAAAAAAAAAAAAAACGACAAGGGAGAGGCCAGATCAGGGCGCCGTGGAAACATAGGGTTCCTGTCATAGGAGGAAAAACTCTTTCACTTTCTTTAGTATGGAGTACCGTTTGTGTGTGAAATCTACAGAACATATATACGAGTGTGTGCGTCTGTATTCATGCACCAGCATAATTGTTCATGTGCAATCACGTGTGGAGCCGGAGTGTGTGTGTTTTGTTAGGCAGGAGGGGATCCATAAGAGGGCTCAGGCATGCTGCCCAAACGCAGGTCACTGAGGGAAAAGAGAGGGGAGGAGCTGCTGGAGGTGGAGGTGGGGGGGCAGGGGGGCGGGCTCACGTGTGGTTATGAGCCTCACGCATGCCTGATGGTGTAACTTCTGCCTGCATGCGTGCTTGAATACATATGGTCCTGTATGTGCGTGACTTCACAATACCTCCAAATAGCAGTGTGTGTGTGTGTGTGTGTGTGTGTGTGTGTGTGTGTGTGTGTGTGAGGGAGAGAGGAGTCAGAGAGGTTGCTTTGGAATGTGAAACCAGTGTGGTGAGGTAGCTGGCAAGCCGGCAGAAGGACCTAAACACTGACTTCATTGTGGTTTAGCCTCTGCCTCATATTATGTCGGGGGATCCTGTCGGTGATTGTGGAAGAATTTGTGGCTGCAGCGAGTTTAGAAGTTAAAGAGGTGTACATGTAACTGGAAAGTTGCCGGTTTGAGTCCCAGACTGTTTAGAAATCCAGCCAGTGAAAGTAAATTAAAAATGCACCTTCTGCCAACTATCATTAAAGAGCCATATAGTCTGACTCCCAGTGGACGTTTCGCAGTTGTGTCGCAAATCTTGCAACTTGAGTCTGGCGCCTCCGTGGAGGTCTACCGGAGACAAATACTCACAAAATATGAAAAGTCCTGTAAAAAAGACTGCTGTGTGCATAAGAGGAATGTGAAAGGTCTGGTCGGTCTTGGTGGTATTGTTGTTTACGACTTAGATTTTTGTGTGCACGTATGTGAAATTTGTTTTGGAGTCAGTACGTTTACATACACACCTTGGACTAAGGCAGTGGTTCCCAACCTTTTTTGGCTCATGACCTGATTTTAACATCATAAATTTCTGGCGACCCCAGACATTCAAAACAGAGCCTTTTTTTTTTTTTTTTGGCTAAAATTAATTTGTTTTTGATCATGTAACAGTTTACTATACTATGTTGCAAATAAACGTTAATTTTAGACAAAATTTCGTCTATATAATGTATATTATTATGGGTGGAGGCAGAAAAGTCAGGTGTAGATTACTGCACAAAGTCAGAATTTTATTTCCCTTGCTCAGGATATGTACAGTCAGTCCAGTTTGGATTTACAAGGCTGACAATTAATACTGAACAAACAAGAACTCAAACTATGAATTATGAAGGAGCTGCAGCATCTGAAACTGACCACAGTGAACATTTGACAGATAAACAGAACCACAGTGCTTCAGTTTCAGCTTCACAGTTTGTCATGTCTTTTATGGATTTGGATTGTCTCTCTCAACTCACCATAGATTTTTTATTAATAAGTTTCTTTTTTTTATTTTTATCAATTACTGGAAATTTCAGGCAATCCCATTTGAATTCCAGGCGACCCTACGTGGGGTCCTGACCCCAAGGTTGAAAAACACTGGACTAAGGCCTCATTTATGCTCTACGTTAAAGACGTAGACGGATACAGATGGATCGTTCTATCTGTCCCCTGCGCACATTACGTGCATAATTCTGTCCGTTTTCTGAGATACCGAGACAGACGAAACGGAGCAGTACCACCGGAAACAGTGGAGGCGGTGTTGAGATTTGAACAGAATAATTTCCATAAATAGCGGTTTTCAAAGAGCGACTGAGTGAGTTATTGAAAAACTACCGATATATTCATGACAACTACCTTTCTGAATATTAACATTAGTATTTGCATTAGTAAAACCTTCTCTGTCGCCGCCATGTTTGTTAGTATTGACTTTCTGCGTCTTCTTCTCAAAAAACTTTACTCTTCTTTGTGGTATTCGGCCAGTATTGTAATTAATAGCAGCACCCTCTGGTGGATTGATTGAGAAACGCTCATTCCAATGTACAGGACGCATGGAAGTATGACGGCAGTGACGCAAGACAACGTTAGAAATGGACAAACCTGTTTAAGTACCTAAAGCGAGCATAAATGATCCTTAAACTGTTTAATCAGACTGTTGTATGTCCCAGTCCACATGCACATGAGTGGAATTGATTTATTGTTGAAATCATGTCACCTCCACTACAATAGATGATGATATGGACTATTTCAGTTTGTTAACCTGCACCGTCACAGACCAAAACATTAGCCAATAGCAAATTGGCAAATCATCAACCCAGAGGTAAACAGAAAAAACAGTGGACAAGGTTGCAAATTTGCACATGAACTACTTCTCCAGGAACTTTCACTTTATCAGGAATTTTGAAAAACCTCGGCAGTTTTCCATCAAAAATACCCTGGTAAAAAGAAAGAAAGAAAGAAAGAAAGAAAGAAAGAAAGAAAGAAAGAAAGAAATTCGCTCGACCCCTAACTTTCCCTGAAAAAAGTTCCTAGTGGGGGAGTTGGACTTTTCAGTTTCCCCAGAATTCTTGAGGGGTGGAGCTTTGTGCTGAAGAACACTGATTGGTGGAACACAACAAGTGCAAATTACCAGGAATTCTGTTACCAGGTAAATAAGTACCTGGTAATAACAGTGGGAAAGGGGCTATAGTGTACTTTCTGTCCATTCCACTTTTTATTTTTATTATTATTTTATTTACTTTTTGTGCAGATGAGATGCATGATGTTGGACTTCTGGGTCATGATTTGGGTCTTTTAAGTCTTTTTCACCTTGCTCAAAGTTTGAGATAAAATTTGTCAAGGCAGCGGTCGTAGTGATGTGGGTAACAGTCATCTGTTTGACACTAAACCATGTGGGTTTTTTTTTACCATCTCCTACAAACTGCAACTTTCTTGGCTTATCAAAGGAACTTTTAAATTGACCAACATCATGTGTAAACGGTAACAACTAATTTTTCTCTCACCTTTGACTGCCATACATATTTTTTTCATTATTTTTTTAAGGTTAGGCCCCATGTACAGACTAGAAAGGGCAGGACTTCGACTCTATATTCCACCAGTTTCCACTCATGATACTGCAACATAAAACACCCTAGAGCTCAAAATGATAAAACAGACATCTGTTAATCTGCCAAAATTACATCTACGATTACAAAAAGGTCTGAAATTGCTCTCTTCATCAGTTTTTATATCATGGAAATTTTAATTGTCTAACATTAACTAAACAGCCAGAGAATAGAATTTAAAGTCCATGATGTCACCAAATGCACATGTGCACAGCAGCTCTTGGACGCATAACATGGAAATAACATGGACGCCATAAACTTTTTCTCTTTTTTTTTGGCTCAAGTGTCGGTGAACAGCTTTCCATTGAAAACAACAGCCATTAGTCGTGGTATCTGAAATCCAGTTGTTACATAAACTCCAACACAAATGTCATGCAGGCATATACATTTCCATATACGCCTCCTTTACTTTGAGTATTTTAATATTAAACGCCCTATTTCCTCCACCGGACTGACACAAACAGCACTGTGCAGCCACTGCTCTGCAGGTCATAGGCATCATTTTTATTCCATCTCAGGTATTGTCATACCCTGAAGTTTCTGTCTGTGTGTCTGTCCATCTGTGAGCCCATTTACATACACACTAATACTACCGCTTTAAGAGGAAGTCGATGAAGCTGATATGTAAAATTACAAATCTTAATCAAAGGAGAAAAAACTTTGGCACTAGGTAATGTTAGCACATTAGTTATCTAACTTTAGTTCCGACTGCATCAAAACCAGATATTTATGGATTTCTCTGATAGCGCATACGCTTTTCTGAGGTGTTTAACATCTTCACATTCGGTGTTTCATTCGCTAGCCCTTTATTTGTGCTGCCCAGTTCACAGGAAGGTAAATAAAGTCATGTTTTATGTCAGTATGCAGTCAAGCACAAAGTAATGTGATGTGCTGCTCTAAATGGACCAGTGCCAACGATTAATATCATTACCTACAGCAGATAAAATACTAACTATGGAAAAGTGCACCAATAACTCATTTAAGTAACTCATATCTTCTGACCTAATTTGTATTAATTTTCACCTATTCAGTGTTCAGCATAATCGGATATGTTTTATCAGATAACATCAATTATCTGATTATGACAAATCAGATTAAAACATCTAGATTTCTCCCCAATACTCTGATGTCTTCATGCATGTATACCTGTTAATCTGATTTATTTTGTTCTTTAAAAAAAGTAAAGAAATTGTAGAAAATGGAAGTGACACAGACAAAAATTGGAAGTTTGATTCTACCATCACTAAATACAAGAAATCCAATAATAGACTGAAAAGTCTAAACTAAGGTTTTTCAATTGTCGTATTTCTGAAGTGCATGTAAACACATCAGATCTGATAATTACAATTATCTGATTACTCCCAGTTATCATATTTTATGGCCTTTTTTTTTCTCTTTTTCTTTTATTTTTTACACATGCATGGATGTAAAAGAACAAAATAAATCAGATTAACCTGTATACATGCATGAAGACATCAGAGTATTGGGGAGAAATCCAGGCATGTTAATCTGATTTCTTATTGTCAGATTACTGCTATTATCTGATAAAACATATCAGATTATACTGTTTACTGGAATAATCTGGTAACTTCAGAAACTGGATACTGATTGGAGTATTAGTGTGCATGTAAATGAGCTCACTACAGTACTGGGTTGTGAGTTAGGCAGTTATTAAAGTATTTCTCTTCAGTTTTGTGCTCAGAGTCAGAAATCGTGGCTCAATTGATGTTATTTCTTGATCTCACCCCAATATTATCAAAAAAGTTTAATCAGATTCCTCCATTATCTTTGCGTCATAATCAGGTCATGCAGTTCTCCCAATCGCAAGCACATAAGAGTTGTTGTATTGTAAGGTCACAACAGTATTGACCTTTGACCTTTGGCACCAAAATCTAATTAGTTCATATTTGTGTTTGTGCCAAATGAGGAAAAAGCTTTTTCATTCTGTGACCCATTCAGAATGAGTTCATGACCCACTTTTGGGTCATAACCCACCAGTTGAGAGAGCTGTGGACTATGGACACATTACAGTTGAACAATAGACTTATAGATGTCCCCTGGTGGACAAAGGATTTTTCCCCCTTTTTTTTTTTTTTATTTTTTTTTATTTCTAAGCTCCTGTTACTTTAGGGTACGTTTACACGGCAACACTCCGCAAAGATTTCTCCTTTGCGTTATAAAATCATTCCGCGTTAAGACGAAGCCGCTATGATAACGATCTGCGTTAACATGAGTCCGCGAGGACGGCTGAATACGCTGTAGTGGCCATGCCAGACCAGTAGCTGGCGATGTAGAGCTGTAGTGAAACAGTGGCGGTAAAACACGCGCCTGCGCACAAACGATTTCCGGTTTAGACAGCCTTTAAATGAGGAGAAGAAGAAGAAGAAGAGGCGGACAACACTATTTACAAACAACAATGGTGAGTGGTCGTACAAAGACGCAGGACTTCTTCGTCTGGACAGACGAGCTGAGCACAGTTAGCAGCACGTATGTTGTTCTGAAACCGGCCATTGTTGTTGTGGTTGTTCCTTCTTTTTCTGCAGCTTTATTGTGTCATAGAGGCTGGCAAACCAGCTTGGAGGCGCATTACCACCACCAACTGGCCTGGAGTGGGTTAATTGGCGGTTCTTGGCTGCGTGCGCATGCGGTGACGTCATATTTTACTCCGGAACGCTCCGATTCGCGTTCACACAGAGCTGAAATGCGGAGCGTATCGATAACATTCCACCCTGGACCCTGGTATCAAAAGTTTCTGGATTCAGGCACTCTAGGCACCGTTTCCATGTTAACAGAAGGCTAATCCGCGATGAAATCTTCCCGGAGTCGACTGAATCCTACGCCGTGTAAACGGCCCCTCAGTCGCCTCACAGCAAGAAGGTCCTGGGTTCGATTCCAACATCAAGGACCTTTCTGTGTGGAGTTTGAATGTTCTCCCCGTGTTCGCATGGGTTCTCTCCGGCTTCCTTACGCCATCGAAAGCTCCATCCACCAGGCACTAATAGGTTAACTGGTCAACCTAAATTTGCCCACAGTGTGTGAATGTGAGAGTGATTGGTTGTTCGTCTCTATGTGTCAGTTCTGCGATGACCTAGCGACATGTCCAGGGTGTACCCCGCCTTCACCCATAGGGACCGGGGCAATGTAGTATAAAGTACTGGAAAGCCACACTTGAGTAGAAGTACAGGTACCCTATCAAAAAATGACTTTGGTATAAGTTCAACTCACCAACGGAAATACTATGTTAAAGGAGTGATATTTTGCTTTTTTCAATGGAATTATGCATTTTCAAACATTTCCCTGTGGTCTACATAAACTGTAAATGCTCTGTGTAGAGGACCAAACATAAGGACCAGGACAAAGGTGGTAAAATTAGGAAAAATGATAATTTAATAAGGTTTGAAAAAGTTAACACAAGCTCAAAAAATGACAATTAACCTGTTTGACCCTGACCATATTTTCAGGGGAAAAATGCCTAAAAAGACATACCCAAAGTAAATGAAGAATTACTCCACAATAATAAGGTTCATATGGATGTTCTTGGTGTCTATGGACATTTAGAGACCTCACAGAATCTATTCCCATTGTCTAAAATATTCTATCTATTACTACGCCTGAGTAAAGTGTAACAAACTGAAAGAGAAATTAGAATTTTTTTTTATCCTCGCCTGTTTTTTTTTTCGGCTGGATTGACGATGATATGCATGAATTAATTGTTCGTGTTGGAGATTTTTAGTAGTGTATATTTCACCCCACAAAGATTAAAAATCATTTT
Source organism: Sphaeramia orbicularis (assembly GCF_902148855.1). NCBI lineage: Eukaryota > Metazoa > Chordata > Actinopteri > Kurtiformes > Apogonidae > Sphaeramia > Sphaeramia orbicularis. Next base: position 17,997,780 of record NC_043957.1, on the reverse strand, counting down.
TGAACATTAAAGTTTGCACTAAAATACACTTTTGATGTACTTTTATTAACATTAGGGTCTAAACTTTGAGCAAAAGTTGAAGAAAACATCCATCGTCCTGATTTATTATATTTTTATAGTAGATGAATATTAATATAATTTTTTCAGCCCGCGGGCGGGCTGATAGGGCTAAAGAGGTTAACAAAATGAACAAAGATGGGCCCAACTGAGGTCAACGAAACCAAACTGCAACAGAACAAAAACTCACCCAACCAGATAAAGAACCAAGCAGGGCTTAAATAGAAAGGTGTTACGCCCCGGCTAGGGGACCCTAGGGTGCAACATGAAGTTTGTGATCACTTTTCCTCACTCCCAAGCCATGGAGGAAAAAAAACCCTGGACACGGGTTTTGCAAGTTTAACAAAAAAAAGGTGATTTATTTTACAAGGTGCAACATAAGGATATTGAAAACTAGACACAAGGTAACTGAAACTTCAGGGTGGGCTCTGGCCAAAACAACAAACAAAACTGCACTGAGAAATTAGGCTGACCTGCAAAATAAAAGAAACCAAAATACAAGGTCTAACCTTCCTACCAAAAACAGGAGAAAACGAGATAAAACAACAGGGCAGCCCACCCCTACTTCTGAACAGGACTGCTGGCGGAATGGAGGCGGGGTTGGGAGTGGAGGAAAAGCGACGGAGGTCCGGCCCAGCTCCGCGGTCTTTAAAGGTCCGCCTCCCATTGCTGCTCCAATCACAGGGGAGCATCTGGCTTGGCACCTGCAATATATTATCCACTCACACGCACAAAAAAGGACACACCCACAGAATGACACTACGACCCACCAATGGGTCGTAACAAAGGGACTAGCCCAAATCAAACACAAGGGGGAGGTATTACACTATGAAATTAAACAAAACCATTAACTTAGTCGAAATAACATAAAAAACAAATAATCATAACTAGACACAAAATACTAACTGTGTGAACCCATTGTGATTTAAACCAAGAATTTAAACAACTAAATTACCACAAAGAAACTAACAGTGTCCCCCCCCCCCCCCCCCCCCCGTCTTATGATGTTAGTTCCTTCCCCTGTTTTAAATACTAGCCGAGCCCCTTTTTCTGGTCCTTTATCTGCAACTAAAGAACCATGTGAGTAAATAATTCAAACATAACTAATGTGTGTGCACCCACATTAGAATGGTTAAATAAAATACTTAAACTAAACTGTGTCCTGTAATCATTAACTGTAACTTAACAAAAACTCATGATACAAAAACTACTAAGACAAGATGGTGGTGGCAAGGGATCCACCACACTCTGCTTGGGTCTGAATTCTTCCTTAATTCAACTCCACAGGTCCATCTTCAACCCTATTTCTGAGTAATGACACCAGAAAAGTCATTTTGAGCACTGGCCCTTTAAATGCACATCAGCCACTTCAGGCCCCGCCCCCTCCAGGTTGTTGGCTGTGCTGCTCTGTCCCTTTCAACTAACAACTGAACATTTTAGGTAATCTGCTCAAAGTTTGGACATATTTTCAGTATGGACCACAACCGCTGCTGCTGAGGAACTATTATGGGGTACTCAGAGAAATGGAAGTTTTGACCTTATATGTGCAAATATCGTGGTTAAGTAGTTATAGATGTAACAAATTAAGACGGAATTAAAACAGGTTGTAGAAATCCACTCAATTTTTGCCAAAATGAATATAAAGATAGCTTTGCAGCACCTGGAGGGTTCAAATTCAAACTTTATGAACTGTTAGGGTCCAAATACACAAATAAATGTACCAAAGTACAAAAAAAAGTGGGTTTAGCAAAATAAGACCCAAAATTATCTAGTATTTACTGTACTTAAGTATATCAAGTAATGTACAATTAAATGTATTCAAGTAATGTAAGCAAAAGTCCAAGTAAATGTTAATAACCATTAAAGGCTGTCAGAATGTTGAATATTATAAAGTTAATCCAGGATTTTAAAACATGGTAAAGTAAAAAAAAAAGCAGTCCAAATACTGACAATGATGTCGACATCACACACTTCAAAAACGAGGTTTCAAAAACCTAAACAAGAGTAGACGACTGATGTCAGAATTTTAAAAAAAGAAAACTATGAAGCTGATGTGGCACCTAAAAACATGGAACCTACATTACACTTCGTAAACGAGGAGTCCATTGACATAAAACCATCCTGTTTTATGGCGTAGCTTCATTCACCTCTCCCTCACATCTCCAGATCACGCACAGGTTAAGTGTGGACCGTTGATTGCACTTGTTCAATTTACGATTAGGCCCAATGACCATTCATCTTCCTGACTTTGTTGCAGGCACTGTCAATCTCAGCGGTGAAAACACCAAAATTCCTTTCCTTTCTTTTTTGTTATGAGTAACGATACTGTGCATTGAAAATGTATGGGAGTAGAAGTATGCAACTGAGTTAGGAAATGTAGTGAAGTAAAAGTGAAAGTAAACTCCCAATGTATAAGTACTCTCCCAAAACATCCTTGAGTACAGTAGTGAGGTATTAGTACTTCGTTATAATCCAACACTGTATAAACTGGAATCGGCTCCAGCTCCCTGTGACCCTCTGGAGGATTCAGCGGTTCAGAAGATCATTCCGTCCCGGCCTAGGGGTTTACCAAGACGTACATAATATGCTCACTTTGTCCCCTCCCAGCTCCCAAGCACACAAGTCAGTCCAAAACTAAAGATCACAATATTTATTTTTAAACAACTAAAGGAGGGTTAAGGGAGGGCTCGGCTAAAGCAAAAAGTCTTCTTCAAACTTCAAACTAAATTACCTGACCAAAAATAAATGCAAGAAATAAAATACATGAATCTAACTTAAACTCCCTACGAAAAAACAGGAGATAACGTGAAACAAAAGAGCCGTCCTCCCCTACCAGAAAACTTACAAAAAGATTCTATTTACAACTATATACAATTACGAATTATCACACGAACACACGACGACTGACGATCAACACATGCAGGAATCACGGTTGGGAGCTGGCAGCAGACAAGGAGAGACCGAACTGCCGGATCCAGGGCCATTTTTAAAGGGGCTGGGTAATCTTGTTCCTCCAATCAGCTTCCTACATGAAACAAAAGACACAAGACAGGCACAGCACACCTACAGGACTGGGGGGAGAACACACATAATAGAGGGAATGCACATACGTCACTTCCCCCCTGGGCCACACCCCTCTAAGTCAGACTGAGTGGCAAAAACAAACCGGCTCAACATGGTGGAGTACAGCAGTAACTACAGCGAGACCGGGAAAAATGTGGAATATAACATGAAATTAACCCTTTCATGCATAGTAGTCACTACAGTGGACAGCTATTCTACAGCTATTCTCTCGTATATTCATGGGTTTTGTTGTTTGAGTTCATATCAGTCAACACAGTGGACGCTTATACATAATCCCATAAACTACAATTCATCCCATTACTGTAACTTTGCTGTTCTTGAGAAACCTGATCTGCAGTAACATGTTTTAGTGTAAATCAATTGTTATTTGTTAGACTTTTTTTTTTTTTTTTTGCATATTATCTCCATGAAGTGAGTAATAACTAGCAGTAGAATATGTTAAAATGTGAGAAAACATCAGATTAGTAGGATTAAAATCTTTTCATTTGTTTTTATCTCACTTTCTGTTATTGGGTTTTAAACACGTTTCTTTACTTCAAAAATTAAACGCATGGACATTTTTGTAACTTCATTAAAAAAAAAACTCAATTGCTTTTTTTTCATGCCTAAGGGGGGATAAAAACAAGAAGAAAGAAAAAAATCTTGACTACGGTTGTCATAATTCGTGCATGAAAGGGTTAAAGACAATTGGACTGGACATGGATCCATACAAGCTACCAAACAACAAGTGGTCTACGAACATTGATATGTGATTGATATGTGTGTTAATCACGTATCCTGACATTTATATGAACCTGATTTCAACGCCGGGAAAATACCCAATGCAAAGTCTAAAAGCATACAAAAGACAAAGAGTTGTTGACATCCTTGTCATCGTTAATTAGAGGAATACAGCTGCTGAGTGTTTACAATTCAACATACTATTGTTTTTGAGGTTTTCTGTCAGTGCAGACGTATTGTCTTGGTGGTGATTGCCAAGGTAAAGGCCCAGCAGTAGTGCTCACAGTTCACTACTGATTTACTGGAGTTGAACCCTTAGTATTGACCCAAGTGAGTGGATGATCTACTGGTACTGTGGAGATTTAAGTAGAGTTAACATCAAATACTTGATACAACACAGCTAGAACAGCTTTGTGCTAGAGTACCCCCTTATTTGGAAAACTAGGTTAGCCTCAGTTTAAGCTAGTTTACAAATTATGTAGAGTACAAGGTTCAGAATTACACAGATGAAGACAAAAACGTTTCAGTTATGAAATATAGAACTAAATGACAGATGCTAACATTAAGAGCTTTACTAAGGAGTAACGTTAGCCAAAACGATATGTAATTTAAGGTATGATTTTATGCAAGAACACAGCATAAATTAACGTCACCTGACACAAATCCAGGTTTCGTTGCCTGGATTCCAGTTATTTCTACGAATTGCAGCGATCCATCTGCTTCTTCTGTCTTTGACTTTAGGTAGCTGCTAAAACGATAGCTCCGAATGCTTTTTAAACCTATTTGTGCAATCAATGACACAACAGCTCTTCTCCATTTTTTAGATTGTTCTAAAGTTTTCGCAGTATTCAAGCCAAAGCTGCTACTCATCTCCCTCTTTCTGCCACTCAGTGTACAGAACTGCGGTGACTTCTGCAAGCGGTGACGTCACATGCATACACTCTATACAGAAAACATATAAACACAAATAGACAAATGATGACCCAGGCTCATAACAAGATGACTGACTGTTCCTTTACCGTTGTGGTATCAGCTGGATTGTTTCCTCAACCATCTGTAATATGTGTGTAGATATTTGTGTTTTTTATAAAGTACATGCAGAAAAACAGATACAGAGCAGGTATTTGTATCAAACACATGAAAACGTGTTGGGCAGGTGTGAACGCTGCATGACAGATGCGGACGTTCTATCCACTTTTCCTGGCAGCTGGAGACCATATCCCCACAGGTTTGGTCCACTCAGAGCACGGTTTTCCCCATTTGGTTTCCTCTTCTGAGATTTATTTCTTTGAAGGAGATAGCTGAGTCTTGAGTCATTCAGTCTAACGCGTACTCATGGTTGAATCATGGACCAGAGCTGGTTTTTCATCTGATGCTTCACCCACAGTGACAGATTTCTATGTGTGGAAAACTACCGTGAAGTCTTGTTAAACCCCTCAGTGAGGCCACGCCACAGAAATGTGCAGGCTCACAATAACAAAGCACATTATAATCATTGTCAGAGGTTTTTCCTTACGAACGGAGCAGCAAACTGAAAGTCAAAACATAGAACTGGAACCTGGAGTTAACCAGATGGACTTTGGATACTTGGACGTACTCTGAAGGACATCTTAATCCAATAAACTGTTTCTGATGCTGGTTAAATAGGTCTGTAATCAGTTATGATGGGACTGAAATATGTTGGCAGAGGAAAAGGCTTCATTAATCATTATGCAAACACATTTATTATTACTTATTGTAAACGGGTCTTTCTATGAAACTGGCTTTATTTTGGTTTGTGGGACATTTCCAGCTTTTTAGACCCAATAATAAGGAGAAATTTAGACATACAGGGGTTGGACAAAATAATGGAAACACCTTCACCTCAAGATGATAATGCCCCAATCATACAGCTAGAATTGTTAAAGAATGGCATGAGGAACATTCTAATGAAGTTGAGTATCTCGTATGGCCGGCACAGTCCCCAGACCTCAACATTATTGAGCATTTATGGTCAGTTTTAGAGATTCAAGTAAGACGTCGATTTCCACCGCCATCGTCTCTAAAAGAGTTGGAGGGTATTCTAACTGAAGAATGGCTTAAAATCCCTTTGGAAACAATTCACAAGTTGTATGAATCAATACCTCGGAGAATTGAGGCTGTAATTGCCGCAAAAGGCGGACCTACACCATATTAAATTAGATTTTGTTGATTTTTTAAGGTGTTTCCATTATTTTGTCCAACCCCTGTATTTCCCCCCAGGATGTACATAATGATGACCTCAGATAAATGCAAAAAAAACAAGCTATACTCTTGCTCTGAGCCATCCCAAAATTAATACATTTTTAATAAAAGATTAGGTTGGATTATTGAATATATTTAAAGTAGCAAGATAGTACTGAATTAAAGAAAATAATCCAGATAATGAATGAATGAATGATTTTCAATCTAATCAAATACACTTAGCGCTACTTAAATATTTCACATAACCCAATGCATTTCATGAGAAGAGTAGGTTATGATGAAATATGTCAAAAATCTTAGATTCGCTAAATATCTAATTTAAAACATCATAACATTACATGACATTTCTGATCTAATAAAGCTCTAGACAATATGTAAAGGGGTGCTTCTATGAAACTGGGTTCGTTTTGGTACCTGACACTTTTCCAGCTTTGTAGACCCAATAATAAAATAGAAATTTGGACATATTTCCCCCTATCATGTACTTAATGATGACCTCAGATAAATGCAAAAAAAAAATTATACTTTTGCTTTGAGCCATCCCAAAATTAATGAATTTTTAATAAAATACTGGGGCCAAAAATAGGATCAAAATTGGGACAGGAAAAGGTAACTAGGTATCAGTGCATTTTATCTTGAAAATGTGGCTGTAAATGGTCTCATATACCACCATAAATAAAGACACTGTGTTAAATTTGACGATCCTAGTGGTTTTTCTAATCCAGACATGTGGGTTTTTCATGAGTCTCAGTCTCATTCCAGGTTCCATGTGTAACCCATTGTGTCCACTAGCGTTACATGCAGAACCTGCCCATTTAAACACAGATAAATCGCAAGTGATTTTGCAACAGCGGTCATTCTTGTGAAACACTCTGCCTTGCATATTTATGTCAATTCCCAAAATTAACTTCAGAGAGAATAAAGTAATATTCCCAAAAACAGTAGCACTTAATTTTTGCGTCCTTTTTCACCTTGGTACCGTCGGGGTAATCATTGCATGCAGAATCATCCGCGCACTGCTGGAATACTGACTAGTCATAATTTCAGGGGAAAACTCAGATATCACTGAGTTGTCTGTGGATTTGCCTTGTGTAATAGTGTGGGCACTGGGAAAAAAACCTGAAACAAAAAGACAGGGGAGTTCATTATAGAAACCTGGTGCCCGTGTTACATGCAGATTTTTGTATTTTTGTCCTTTATCTCAGTAAATATTTAGTTTTAAAATAGACCAAAAGTGCTTCCAAACTTGCTTCATAGCATTAATCTCCATCTTGTTTGAATTTTTAGCCCCTCTGTCCTGCTTTTAGGGACCAGTTTCATAGAAGCACCCACATACAAACTGCAGTCGCTGAAGGAAATTTTCTGAAGGTCATTTTCAACAACATCACGTATAACTTTTTTATGCATTTTTTCCACAACCAGAGGGTTGTGTTCTGTGTTCTGAAGACTTGAGTTCGGCATTGTAGTTGTTGCCTTCTTATTCGATTTTTTGGTAACACAAGTGCTTATATTTAGCCAAGATGTTCCGTGACAAAACCCTCTGAAGGTCTTGTTAGTTTAACTTCTGAACCACAACTAAAGCAAAGCACAGAGGACATGGACAGCACCCACCACTCAAAGCAGAACGCCCTAAATTATGCATAACTTCAAGCCTTAATATAATTTAAATGGGTGCGTTATATAAAACTCGACTTTCAGATGCACAGATGGTGTAGATGTACTTTCCACATGAAGTCTGCATTCCATTAGATGCCTTCATTTCATTCAGCTCTTGAAGATCACACGCTGTAGACTGTAGCGTTTTAAGTTGAATTCTTGAGTTGGACTTGATAGAAAATAAAGCCTTTATCTTGTTGCTTCTTCCTCTGTAGACGTGAGCAGAAGCCATGTTGTCATTGGACGAACCGCTGGACTTGAAGCTTCCCTCGGGCCGGACAGAAGGTCCAGTGAGATTAGGAAAGAGGGCTTGTCCTTCCTCTACCTGCCCCCCCCTCAGCGCTGTCCGGCCTCGCCTGCTATGCACAACGTTTCCCTCCCCGCCTTCCTCCCCAGGTAAGAAACACAACTTCTCCCCAACACAGATGAAACCAACTCCTTCCTGTTCTAACCCTTCTTCCAGGAGCCTCTGGTGCCATGTTGAACTAATTAAGACTCTCACTCTTATACTTCATTCCTATAATTTAATAGCTTAATAGGGAGGGGGGTTTCAGTCCCAATTCTCCTGGTAACTTAATATTTGCAGTTCCATGAATGCCAGTTCTTTTCTGACCTCAAACCGACATAAAGATTTGTCAGTGTAGCTCATAACAAGAGCAGCATGACACCAAAAAGGTCCCAGTGATGGTGACTGGACTCTACAGTTCTATACTGACCCAGCAGGTGTTCAGACGTATAGCGCTTATTACCTTCGCCAAGGAGGTTATGTTGTCATTGGGGTTTTTCTGTCTGTCTGTCTGTTTGTTTGTCTGTTAGCAAGATAACTCAAAAAACTATGGACGGATTTTCATGAAATTTTCAGAAAATGTTGATACTGGCACAAGGAACAAAAAATAATTAAATTTTGGTGGTGATCAGAGGGACGGGGGGTGGATTTTTAGTTTGTTTGTCTGTCTGTTAGCAAGATAACTCAAAAAGGTATGAAAGGATTTTGATGAAAATTTCAGGAAATGATACTGGCACAAGGAACAAATGATTAAATTTTGGTGGTGATCGAGGGTACGGGGATGGGGGTGGATTTTTAGTTTGTTTGTTTGTCTGTCTGTTAGCAAGATAACTCAAAAAGTTATGGAAGGATTTTGATGAAATTTTCAGGAAATGATACTGGCACAAGGAACAAATGAACAAATGATTAAAATTTGGTGATGGGGAGGCAGATTTTGATGAAATTTTCAGGAAATGTTGATACTGGCACAAGGAACAAAAAATAATTAAATTTGGTGGTGATCAGGGGGACGGGGTGAATTTTGTTTTTGCTTGTCTGTCTTTTAGCAAGATAACTCAAAAAGTTATAGAAGGATTTTGATGCAGTTTCAGGAAATGTTGATACTGGCACAAGGAACAAATGATAAAATTTTGGCGGTGATCAGGGGGGTGGGGGTTGTTTGTTTGTCTGTCTGTTAGTAAGGTAACTCAAAAAGTTATGGAAGGATTTTGATGAAAATTTCAGGAAATGATACTGGCACAAGGAACAAATGATTAAATTTTGGTGGTGATCGAGGGTACGGGGATGGGGGGTGGATTTTTAGTTTGTTTGTCTGTCTGTTACCAAGATAACTCAAAAAAGTTATGGAAGGATTTTGATGAAATTTTCAGGAAATGATACTGGCACAAGGAACAAATGATTCAGTTTTGGTAGTGATCAGGAGAGGGGGGGTAGATCTGCCTTGGCAGAGGTCTGCGCTCTCCAAGTGCTTTTCTAGTTTTTAATGTGTAGGATCTCAGACAGACAGCGTCAGTTCTTATGTGTCAAATGATACTGTGTGTGAGCAAAAATGTTATTAGGAAGTGGTTGTGGCTCTTTCTATCCCTAAACCTACAAAAATCACAAGCAATTCATTGTCTATACATTTGAGAAAATAATATTCTTCAGGTACCTCATGCATTGAATTGTGACCCCCTGGCCAAATGTCACTATGTGACAAGATGGGATGGAGAATGTGTCAATGAAATGCACTGTGGCACCAATATTATTGTTATTTGCAGGCAAGAGCTTCTTTTCCATCAACATTTCCAGGAACTTTTTTTTCAGGAGTTTATTTACTTGGGTAAACAAATTCCTGGTGAAAAGTCTGATTACATATGGGAGACTAGTAAGAAACTGCACTACACATCCAGTCCAGTAGTTGGCGGTAAGAAGAAGGTTAGGGCCAAACAAGCAAAATAATGCCATAAATGGTGACTAACAAGCCACATCATCATTTATGCAATACAATACTTCAGAATTTATCCCTTCATAAGCCTCATAATATGGAATTTGGACTCATAAACCAGTGGGGGGTGTGGTCTGTGTAGGTGTTAATCCATATGCTAATGAGCAACTTTAACGTTTAAAATCATTAGCATAAGGATTATAAATCCAAATACCCCCACCAGCTATCAAAACAAAAGAAGTACCGTGGATGAGAGACGAAATGTTTCCAGAAGAACTAAACAAGTCCAGTTGAACCTAGAAGAGCTGACTGCTACAGTTTGGCATGCTTATGTATTTTTGGTCAAGGAGGAAACGAGCAAAAACAGCAAGCTGATAGGACCAATATTTTGGGAGATATTAGTAATTTTGGAATACAATACAGTAGCCTTACAATCACATTGCTATGCCCATGACGGTTGGCGGGAAGCGCAGTACCACACTACATGGTGTGAAATGAAGTTAAAAACAGGAATGACAGTCCCTAGATATCGGTATTAATATATTATCATTTAAATTTTAAAGAATGATTTATCAAACAATTTTTATGTCAGCACTTATAAAATATAGACTAACATCTGTTCCCAAAAGTCAGCCCACGGGTCAACACGCTAGTAAGGCATTAACTGTATTCTCAAAAAGGAGAAATGGAAAATGGTTCATGTTTATGAAGCTTGAATTAGAGAACTCGCGTATTTTTTCTTGAAAAATGACTCAAGCTGAATGTTGACGAAGTGTTATTGTGTATGTGAATGGCCTGGTCGAGCGTCCACTGGAGCTGCTGTGACTCCTGTCTTACTCCTCTGCAGATTCCCAGTCTTCCTCTCAAGATCGACCCAGGTCTTGCTTCACTCCACCAGCCATGGACCTCAGCTTGTCCCCCACCTGCCGCCACACCTCCTCCCTCTCCCCGTCTCCTTCCTCCCCCTCCCTCCCCTCGCCCTCCTCACCCCGGAGTCATCTCACAGCAGCAGCAGCCCCCAGCCTCATCTCTTCTCACGGGTGAGTCCGTCGGTCAGGTTTCAAAACGACACGAGTTTAGTTCAATAAGTCTGGTCATGAGAGACAGTCAGTAAAAATAATCAACTCAGCATGAAATCAGAAAACAAAGACTGGAACTGGAGTTTGTACTGCAAAAACAGCCCCACAAGAAAGAGGCCAAATATTCATAAATGTAACCAGATTGTCTTGTATTAAACAAAAAATCTGCCACTGCGGTGTACACATTTTTACTTGGCTTGCTTTCCTAAAACATGACTAAAAGTTTAACCACCGAGAGACAATAATGGACCTTAAAATACCATAAAGAAAAATACCAAATTTTAACCAGGTTATGTCAATGACAAGCAATAAAAACACAGTTATCTAAGGTAGGCTTAATATTGTTAAACCAAGAGGTTACACAGTCTCGTAGACCATAGTTTTAGTCTGTTACTGGTTAAATCTAACTCAATAAACTGGATTAAAAATTAAAGCAAATTGAGTTATTCATTTTTCTCAGTAGAAAAAAACCCTCTCATATTCCAGATAGAAAGCTTTTGTTTTACTGTACTGAAATTCCTTTTTTGCAGTGCAATTCAACCCTGATTTATCAAAAACGTCTGTGTCTTTGCATGGGGAAGAAAAATGACACTGAAGCAGCAACTGAAGCTTCATCCAAAAATTCAGGATATTAAATTCATGCCCCGTCTACACTGATGTGGATGTTTTCCATATCGATAAGTTCCTGTACATTTGAATCTTTTGTATGTATGTAATGGATGTTTTAGGTCACAAAATCAAACCGATATCTCGAATCATTTGTCCCATCTGCCGTTAAGTTTTTAAATAGCCTGTAGACAAGCCTGTTGGGAACAATGCCCCATTAACGATGATGATTTATTTTTTATTTACTGTATTTAATGTATTTATTTTACTATATGAGATTGATTGTTTTGGTGATATGTGAGATATGTACATTTCTGTTGCAAATCAAATTGCCCTTCGGGGACATTAAAGATTTTTCAGTTCAGTTCAATTCAGTTTAATTCAATTCAAAAAAGGAGATTTGTGCTTTCCAAAGTGTATAGTTTTACACCCTGTATGTTTGTGTGTATCTGTGTGTTCAGAGAAAACACAGAGATTAATCAATATGCATCCGTCTCCATTTTGTTCATGTCTGTTAAGCATTTGTGTAATGAAGCTGCACCTGAAACATCAAATCCATCTTGACGGAGGTCTGCGCTCACCGAGTGCTTTTCTAGTTGTTTATGCGGACCCCAAGGTACTTGTATGAGTCGACGATCTCCACCTCCTCACCCTGGATGGTGATTGGGGCAGGTTGACTCCGGTTCCTCCTGAAGTCCACCACCACCTCATTCGTCTTGCTCATGTTGAGTTTTATTTGGTTGTGACTGTTCCATGCAACAAAGCTTTCCACCAATTCTTTGTGGTCCTCCTTGTCATCGTTGCTGATCCATCCGACTATAGAAGAGTCATCGGAAAACTTTTGGAGATTTCAAGATCCAGAGTAGAACTGGAAATCAGAGGTGTAGAGGGTGAAGAGGAATAGAAGCAGAATGGAGTCAATGAGGTGTCACTGATTCATTTTGGTCATGTGATTCTTGTTACAATCTTTGGAAAAAAGTTAGTAAATAGGTGAAAATTAACACATATTGGGCAGGAAGGAGCAGGTTAAAAAATCTTGCATAGGGCTGCACGTAAAATAAAAAAAAATAAAATCCCGATTTTTTTCCCCTAAAAATTCGATTTTCGATTTCAATTTTTGGGTAAAACTACAAAAGACAACCGAAGTCAGCATGTCGTTTTTGTGAGCAGCCCACAATGCATGCCACTGCTCTGACCTCAAATCTGTGATGGTATCACGTGATGAACCCACAGAAGTTTTTTTTTTTCTTCATTAAATCTTTATTGAATGAAGTACAGTATACAAACAATGTATACAACAAGAAAATAACATAAGTTTGCCAGGGGGAATACACTACAGTACAATGTCATCAGAGCAAATACTGATGGTTTTTTTAATAACCTTTTTATTTTCAGATTTATCTAACAGCTTTAAATAAAGTTCAACATCTTTAAAAAAATAAATATTTGGTTTTGTGTTCCAGAACGTACATTTGTGAATGAAAAATTTAGCAAGTAAGATGAAATCGATTTGACGATTCCCCATTTTTAAAAATGTCCTTATTAAAAAATCCGATTCCAATTTAAAATCGATTAATCTTGCAGCCCTAATCTTGCAGTATTTAAAGGGGTCATATTTTCCTAAACCCATGCACTTTTATTAGTCTTTGGTACATTTATTTGTGTATTTGGACCCTAATAGTTCATAAAGTTTGAATTTGAACCCTCCAGGTGCTGCAAAGCTATCTTTATATTCATTCTGGAAAAAATCCAGTGGATTTCTACAACCCGTTTCAATTGCTTCTTAATTAGTTACATCACAACATTTGCACATATAAGGTCAAGACCTCTGATGAACATTTCTATAACGCCATAATTGTTTATCAGCAGCAGTGGTTGTAGTAAAAACTGAAAATATGTCCAAACTTCGAGCTGATTACCTAAAATGTTCAGTTGTTGGTTGTATTAACAAACTCAAGTGGTTGAATGGGACAGAAAGCATGGGCAACAACTTGGAGGGGGCAGGGCTTGAAGAGGCTCATGTGCATTTAAAGGGCAGGCACTCAAAACGACCTTTCTGGTGTCATTACTCGGAAATAGGGTTGAAGATGGACCTGTGGAGTTGAATTAATGAAGAATTCAGACCCAAGCATAGCACTTACAGTTTATGTAGACCACAGGGAAATGTTTTAAAATGTATAATTCTATTTAAAAAGCAAAATATCACTCCTTTAATGGGATATTTTAAGGTAATAGAATTATGTGCAATTAACCTGAGAGAAAAATGCAGTAAAGTAATGTTAAAGCCACCTTAGTCTGAACATGTTTTTTTTGAGATTTGTAAAGGTTCTGGGGTTTAAAGTTGCACAGTACAAGTGTGTATCGTTAACAAGTTAATCATGTGCATAGTCATGATCAGAGTGTCCTCAGAATAATGTGAGGGCCAATTGTGGCTCAACATGCTCCGTTCTTCTTCCTCTGGACTGAATTGAATTTGGATTTTGTGCGTGAATCTAATTTGTTGGTGCAGCGTCTGGACACAGCCGCTCAGTCACTTTGTGGAAATCCAATTCTAGAAACATCAAACACACATGTCTTTGTTGGAGCACAGATATTAGATCGCTTCACTTGGGACATTTTGATCTCTATTTTACCTCCGCCAAGGAACAGCGGAGGTTATGTTTTCATCTGGGTTTGTCTGTTTGTTTGTCTGTCTGTTAGCATAAATAACTCAAAAAGTTATGGATGGATTTGGATGAAATTTTCAGGAAATGTAGATACTGGCACAAGGAACAAATGGTTAAATTTTGGTGGTGATTGGGGGGGGTGATCTGCCTTGGTTGGAGGTCTGCGCTGTTTGAGTGCTTTTCTAGTTTAGTTTAGAAAGCACCCTTTGAAAATCCAGTCTAACATTAAACAATATGTGAGAGGTTTTCAATTTGTCCACAGACTCTACCTGTTATGGGTTTATCTGGATATGTCTTCGATCTGTTAGCAGCAGGGATGGCTGGGTGATACACACCTAATCTTTTATCACAGTAAATTTGGTGGAAACGTGCTGTGATTGTTCAAAAATCAGAGTCAAGTTAAAGTTCCTGGTAAAGCTTCTCCAGTGGAAAAGGAACTACTGTATTTATTCCATTTTTTTGCTGTGTGTGTTTACAGTTTTTCTCTTTTCTCTCCACATTAATGTCCTTCCTGGTCTCTTCAGGAACTGCCTCATCATCACAGTGTTGACGGCGGATCTTCTTCGGCCAGTCTTCCGTTTTATTTGCCCATTGGAAGCCCACCCAGAGGCTACAGCTTCCCCTCCTCCATGTTCATCGGACAAAACAGAGAAAAGCAACTTTCCCCCGAGCCTTCGCTGGAAGGTCAGCTGACCTGCCGCTGGATGAAGGTATGCGTCATCCAGAGGTGTAGTCCAGGGTATACTGGGGTATCCAGAGTATGCCCACTTGTTTGTCAGTCAGCATTGGGTATACCCACTTCTAAATCCTCCTGATGTGCACCATTCAGTAGTATCTGAGCTAAATTTCCCATTTCTTCCCCTAGGATGGTGAAGCCATGACCCGCCCTACTCTACTTCCAATTGGCTAGTACTCACTGCCTTCACTGATTAGATTGGTTAACCTTAGGCATGAGGACTGATGAGCCAATCAGAGGCAGAGTATGGTGGGTTATGCCAAGGAAAATATTACTAACTAGCGCTGGCCACCTCTGGAACTTGACAGGACGCCTTAGGTGCCAGTGCCACCCCAGTTGATTGACAGGTCACTGCATGTCTTGTTGAAAGATGCTTGATTATTGGATATGCAAATGAGAATAGCAGAATAAGTGTCTTTCAACTGACTGACACATATTGAGAGAATCATCTTTGATGGAATACATAATTCTGAGGTAAGTTTTAAGGTGGTTTCAAAATGAGTCAGTCTTTTAAACTACTGGTCACATGACTGCACATTTAGAGAAGAGATGTTGTTGCCAATAGTTAAATTGTATTAGTAGGCTAACGTTATGAAAGGCTAACGTTATCCTATGTTTGTGATGGTCTGAGTACGAAAACTGAACCCACATGCAAGACCCAGAGACAGACGTAAAAGTTCAGTGTTTATTAAACACACAGTTAACAGACAATTCTCTGGTTGTGATATTGAACAGAATCTTGAGAACACAGTCCTGGGTTCTTCTCAGGGTTAGTGAACCGAACCGGAGACGAAAACCCACAGTCCGGGCCGGTAAAACACGTCAGGAGTCCGACTAGGGGAACGCAGAGGGAAGTCAGTAGCAGAACCAGGTCATACACGGGAAGGCAGATGGAAAGGCAAAGGGACATAGGGAACAGGCTAGCTCACGTACCGTCAAACAGGCGAATAGGTCAAACACACGTTGAGGCAACAGCAGCTGAGGCACAGACAGGGGTCAGGCAAAAGGCAGAGGTCTTGAAAAAACAATTTGGGTCAAAAACAGGCAGACAGACAAACAGGATCCAAAAACACTGGTAAGTAACACACTACACGATACGAACTGGCACAGGACAGGGGAAAACACAGGGCTTAAATACATAAGAGGGAGGGAAGACAATGAGACACAGGTGGAGCAAATCAGGGCGGGGACAGGTAATCACACACAGGTGGAAATGATTAGGGAAAGGAAGCAAAGACACAAGACATGACACATGAGGAGAACTTAACAAAATAAAACAGGAAGTGACAGACAAACACACAAGACAGACAAAACCAGACTAATGTCTGGTGGCAGATGTGACAATGTTTGCCTAATGTTGAATACATTTACATTCATGCAGCTGCTTGTGTGACCAGTAAAACCTACTACCTGCTCCTGATCAAGTCATGATAATTTTATAATAGTGAGCAAATACTACTGACAGATTTTTGGGTAAAGTAAATAGAGTTGTCTTACATGTCACTGTTTCTAAAACAGCATTTTTCTGGACTTGGAAAAAAAAAAAAAAAAAAAAATGAGAGTATACCCACTTCTCCAGGGACCACTACACCACTGGCGTCATCACAGGAACAAACCAGAGCATAGCAAGACCCCCTTGGCCTGAAAGTTAGACCAAAATATGGTTCCACAAACAATCTGCAAAGGCATATGTAAACGTACACTGCTTACATCGCTCCCTCAGGATACTGACAGGTATCACTCCAGCTGGTGAAGTCCGAAGGGAAAGAAGGAACTCCTGGCGTTTCACATCCCTCCCCTCCATGACAGGTGGAAATGCCAAGGGGTAGCATTGTCACATGAGAAAGTATTAACAATGTCAGCAAGTACTCCAATAAAATGCATCACTGAATCACTGATGATTCACTCACTTACTCACCACCACATTAAGACAAGTTAAAATCGACAAAGACAGATTAAAACCATTGCAAATCCACACTTAACAGTGGAGCGCCCCCTCCTGTACAAATGCATAAGGAACCCTCTGCATTTGTACAGGATTTATGGGCCCAATCCCAGTTCACCCCTTGGCCCTTGCACTTGGCACTACCCCTTGAAACAAAGTTGCGAGGGTTAGGGGTTGAAACGTTCCCCTACGAAATGGGACAACCTTTCGAGGCCTGTTACATCATCAGCAGTCAGCGATGCTGCAATAAACAGGTTCGACAACTTTGTTTCCAAAAGAATTCACCATGCCATCGGCAGCTGTAACCGTCTGTGTTGCATGGGCTTTGGTCATCTTATAGCAGCTATCGACCGCAAACTGCAGAAATGCGATCTATAACACATTGAAACGGCAGTAAATGGTCAATCAAATGGTTAAGGTATTTGCAAAGAAAATACGTGCATTTGTGATTTGTGAACAAACAAATATTATAATAAGCTCCGGTGATTTGGAAATAAACTTGCATTTGTGTTTTCAGTCATGTAGGTGAAGCAGATACTGACACTGTCAAAAGCAGGTTCACCACTCACATTAAAGTGTTGAAAGACAAAAAAAATGTTCCTAGCTGTAGCTGTCATACACGTCATCATCCATCTCATTAACTTTTGAGATGTCATTTGTCTCTCAGATTTGACTTTGCTCTTTCAGTGAACGTCCGTGCTGTGTCCGTCATCAGGAAATAGGCTGAATAAATGAACCACACACAGCAGGACGCCATGGTTTTTGTGTGACTTACTACTTTGTTTTACATATTTTTCTGGCAGATTAAATAAGGTAGAAAGCAGAATAAGAAGAAGGCTGGGTGAAAAACCTGCTGTTTTCTTTTATAACCACTAAGTGGCACTATTGACAAAAAAAAAAAAAAGCCATTCATCACAGATGTAAAGGCTGAGTAATGAATATTTGTCCAATCAGCAATTATTTGGTACATTTTGGCAAACATGTGGGTCATTCATTCTTAAATACTATAACCCTCTAGCTTTTATTTAGTTCACATTTCAACTTTTAAAAAACCTATGATAAGAGATACATTTCTGATAAAACAAAAAACAAACAAAAAAAAAAAAAAAAAAACCCTGAATATATGCATTATATTTCTATTTAGATCTCAATCTAAATGGGACTCCATCTGGTTAAATAAAAGTTTTAAAAAATTCTTCCGATATTTGTAAACTGTCTTCTGTTTATTTTATTGTTGAAGAAAAACAAGAATTATCTGATTTATAAAGTATGTAATAAGGTTATGCATTTTACTTTATTAATCCCTGTCATAGCAGCAGATATGTTAAAAAATAACATACATAAAATAGAACAAAATGTGTTTACATTCAAGAGAAACTATCATGCGGAAATAGAAGTAAACAGTCACAAATATGCTCTTACGATAAGCAAATGAAGCCTGTTTTGTTAAAAAGTTCATAAAACACTGATTTGTATATTAAGCTATAAGACAGAAATTGGCACTGATAAAGTTTTATAATCCCTAACACAGAATATGTCTATTCGCTCAGAAAAAGAAAATAAATTAAAATTAAATTAAAACAAGTAATCAGTGAATTATTTCCAGATTATTATTATTATTATTATTATTATTATTATTATTATTATTATTATTATTATTATTACTATTATTTACAGAATATTCAGCCTATAAGATATGGAGTTTGATATTTGCTTATAAATAATTAGTTTGATGTATTGGACGTTCAGTAAAACTCTGGACTGGGTCTGTGTGTTCAGGGTTTATTACAGTGGTTCCCAACCTTTTTTGGCTCATGACTCTATTTTAACATCACAAATTTTTGGCGGCCCCAGACATTCAAAACAGGGACTTTTTTTTTTGGCTAAAATTAATTTGTGTTTGATCATGTAATAGTTTGCTATACTATGTTGCAAATAAACATTAATTTTAGATGACATTTAGGCCCAATCCTAATTCACCACTTAGCCCTCCCCCTTACCCTTAACTCTTGAAACGGAGCTGCAAGGCTTAGGGGTTGAAACATTCCCTATGAAATGGGACAACCCTTCGCGACCTGTTATGTCATCAGCAGTCATCGATGCCGCTATTAACAGATGCGACAACTTTGTTTTGCAAAAGTATTCACCATTCTGTCAGCAGCTGTAAACATCTCTGTTCCATGGGTGTTGGTCATCCTTTTGTGGCTATCAACTATAAACTGCAGAAATGCAAACTATTATACATTGAAACGGCACTAAACAGTCGATCAAATGATTAAGCTGTTTATGAAGAAAATATACACATTTGTGTGTTTCTTTCATCACACTACTGTGCTTTGTTGCTTTGTTTACCTCCATCTTGCCAATGATTTGAACAGAATTATGGGAAATTTCTCCTACTCCTCCGTTCATAGTGTGGTCCTGAAATGTCTCAGTTTCAAGGATTATACAGCCCTTCGCCTCCCTTCATGTGTAGGCGCAAAACGGAGGGGTAGGGGTAAGGGGGAGGGCCAAGGGATTCAGCCTTAGTCTATATAATGTATATTATTATGGACGGAGGCAGAAAAGCCAGGTGTAGATTACTGCACAAAGTGTGAATTTTACTTTCCTTGATCAGGATATGTACAGTCAGTCCATCTTGGATTTACAAGGCTGACAATCGTAATACTGAACAAACAATAACTCAAACTATGAATCATGAAAGAGCTGCAGCATCTGAAACCGACCACAATGAACATTTGACAGATAAACAGTACCACAGTGCTTCAGTTTCAGCTTCAGTTTGTAAGGTCTTTTATCTTTTGGGATTGTCTCTCTCAACTCACCATATATTTTTTTATTAGTAAGTTTTTCTTAATTTTTTATCAATTACTAGAAATTTCAGGTGACCCCATTTGAATTCTTTGTGACCCCATGTGGGGGTCCGACCCCAGAGTTGAAAAACACTGGTTTAATGTGTGCTTATATGTTTAATGTGTTTTTCTGCCCTCTAGTGCCACCTGCTGTTTGACTCTCTGCAGGACCTGGTCGACCACATCAACGACTACCACGTCAAGCCTGAAAAGGATTCTGGGTACTGCTGTCAGTGGGAAGGCTGTGCCAGAAATGGGCGGGGCTTCAACGCCAGGCAAGTGTACACTAATGTCAACCCCAGGGCAACATATACACTAGATAAACTCATCACAGACAAACAGGAGGGAGTGTGCTGCATGTCAAACTGGTCACACTAGTCACTGCTGCTTCTGGTTTATCAAATTTCACTTTAAGACTGAAGTGATCAAAGTTTTTCTTCAAAGCTGCGTTGAAGTAAAATAATCTGGATTCTTTGGTCTTATTTTACACACACGAACATATGACATTATGTTGGACGGAGTTTAAGTTTTTAACACGTGTGCAGCCAAGATAACACATAATGGGCCAGATCTACTAAAGGTATGCATGTATAAAAACGTGTGCGAACTCATTGCACACAAAAAAATTGTACAAACTGATTTTCTAACAGTGTGCACTAAGGGTTGCGTCTTTCAAAAGTGCAAAATAACGCCTCTGCATCCAGTTAGTGCATTTGCTACAATGAATATGCGATATGGGGTGTTTACAGGAGGAGAAAATGTAAATATATTAATTTAACATGCACAAAGGGATTTATCAAACCCGAAAGCAATTTTGCTCATAGAAACTGCGTCTATATTTCCCACGTCTCTGCGGGAGGTGCAAACGGTTTGTATGCGTAGTTGCACATACATGGGACACATTTTTCACCCTCGAATGAACATTTTTTAATGACTGAGGAAACACATAGTAAAAAAATCTCACCTTTCCAGTCTTGTCATTTTGGAGTTCAAAGTCAGATCAGATTAGGCACCAGCCATGAGAAGGAGTCACACAATACCTGCAATGACCAAACTCCTGGCAAGTTTACATTTTTTTAAATATCTGGGTCAGTCCAGTGTACGGTAGCTATTCCACCTGGGATCTCCCAATCCTATTTTTCAGATGTGCTGTCTGAAGTCCTAAATGCCATGTCGCGTCAGATGGTCAGGTTTATTAGGTTTCCACACACTCGGGATTCCTTAAATGAGACCAAACAAAGCGTCTTTGCTGTAGCTCGTTTAAATGTTTATTTGCTTCATCTACCAACACCTTTAATTCTATAGGGTCGAATTTAGCTTTGCACTTTCGCCTCTCCAAAATGACCATGCTGCACACCAACAAAAAACATGCAACACCCTCATTTAAATAGGCATGCCTCCAACATGTTTATGCCTGTTGTCATTTACTGTCACAGAAATTCTCTAGTTCTGAAAAGTGAAAGGTGAAAGTGACTCTGTTTAGAGCAGGGGTGTCAAACTTATTTTAGTTCAGGGGCCACATACAGCCTAATAAGATATAAAGTGGGCCGGACCAGTAAAATAATGTAAATAATAGGGTAAGAACTGATAAATAATGTCAACTCCAATGTTTTCTGTATGTTTTTGAGTGAAAAAAGTAAAATTCCATAATGAGAATGTTTACATCTACGAACTGTACTTGAACATAACATGAACAAATATAAACCTGGAAACTCTTAAGAAAAATAAGTGCAATTTTAACATTATTACACCTTAGTTTAGCATTTATACATATGCATTACAACTTACAGATCACAGTGGATCTACAAATAGACAAAATATTTAGTAACAGGCAGAATATTGGTACAATTCCACATACTTCTCTTACTCTTAGGACATTTGAGGTTATTCATATTTGTTCAGGTTATTCATATTTTGTTTGTAAAAGTCTAGTCTGTAGATGAAAACATTTTTGTGTAATTTTCCTTTTTTTTTTTTTTTTTGCAGTTTTCATTATTTATAGGTTATTATGATAGTAGTTTACCGGTCAGACCCACTTTAAGTTGAATTGACCGAAAATTATTTTAATATCCTTGATTGTTAATATCTTCAGTGTAATTTCTGTACTTCACAAATTCATCCCAGGGGCCAGATTGGACCCTTTGGCGGGCCGGTTTTGGCCCCCGGGCCGCATGTTTGACACCTGTGGTTTAGAGCATACTGCATCCCTCAGTACACCGCACATTTGTGGGTGAATTATAAAAAGGCCAGCTTCCACAGACTGACAGTGGCAGACGATGATGCTCCAAGGCTCTTCTTAAAAAAGCCCAGATGAACTAGTGCCAGGGAATTGTTTATGTCTAATCATGTAAATTTATTGCGTAGTGTCTTGAGAAATCTGATGTTTAAGTTTATGTGTTGCCTGAATCATTCAGAAAATATTGTAATTTTATTTAAAGGCAGATCACCCCCCCCATCACTGCCAAAATTTAATAATTTGTTCCTTGTGTCAGTATCAACATTTCCTGAAAATTTCGTCAAACTCCGCCTCCCCCCACCTACCCCGATCACCACCAAAATTCAATCATTTGATCCTTTGTGCCAGTATCATTATTTCCTGCAAATTTCATCTAAATCCGTCCATAACTTTTTGGGTTATCTTGCTAACAGACAAACAAACAAACAAACAAACAGACAAACCCCGATGAAAACATAACCTCTGCCGTTACACTTGGTGGGGGTAATTAAAGCATGCAAATAAATCAAGAAAAATGCATCAAATGCATACCATGCAAATGAAGTGAAACATTCCCCTCTGTGACGTATATATACATTTGTTTGTATTGTACGTTAATCATATTGCTATTTGTTCAGAAACATTACAGATTATCCATTCTCCTACATTACATTAACCCATAAAGACCCAGTGCTACTTTTATGTCAGTTCCCAAATGATTTTTTTCTCTATTTAACCTTTCTTAAGTGACTTATCACTATTTATTATAATATTATCCTCTGTATTTTGCATTTTTCAATGTCAAAAAGGTATTTTTCCCTATATTTAACTCAGTGATCATGTAGATATTCATGAAAACCCAGAGTAAATTCAAAAGTTATTATTTTATTCTGACAGACAAAATTCAAGAGAAAGTTGTCGCTTTTCCATTGACCCTCAAATTGTGCAAATATAACTTGCACGTAAAAATTTACCTAATGGAAAAATTACAGTTTCGTCAAAAGTCTCATTTTTCGATTAAAAGTTTTTCGCGCTGGCAAGAAGTGGTTTTTCAGGCATAGCGCAAATGGTATATCACGCAAAAATGCAATTGAAAGACCTTTTTTTGCAACTAGAGTCAGAACAATTAAAAAAACGGATGTTAACATACGTTACAACAAGCGAAGAAGAAGAAACATGTCGCGATATGTGTGGACACACCAGAAAATCCAATCATTTTTTTAATTTAGTACGAGATAGAGGGATAATATATAATAATAATGCATAAATCTGTAAATCAACACCATATTTATGTTCAGCGCCATGTTTATGGAATGACTTCTCGTGTCATCTTGCGATAATAAATAAACAAATCATCGCATTTGGGATTTAATGGAAAAACCAACGTTACGCACTTTTGTTTTTTGGACGTTTAGTAAATATCGGTAAAGTTTTACGCAAATGTCCAATGGAAAAGCGACTAGTGACTTTCTCAGCAAAGATATCAATGACTAAACATAAAAACAAGCAGCATCTAAACAAGCATTTGTCAAACTCCATGGGTTTTACTGGTGAATCAATGTTGTAGAAGATGACGGTGTTTCCATGGTAACTACGGAGCCTCTGAATGTCCCACATGAGTAATGCTTTTGGTTGCCGGCGGCATGGGTCTTTATGGGTTAAAATAAAATAAAAGCAACTGTTTTATTTACACTTTTAACTCCTCATATTAAAATGTTATCTGTGGATGTCTGACAGGTACAAAATGCTGATTCACATCCGGACACACACTAATGAGAAGCCTCACCATTGTCCGACCTGTAACAAAAGCTTCTCACGTCTGGAAAACCTGAAGATTCACACCCGTTCACATACAGGTGAGTCCGACAGAAACCAAAAGAAAATGCAACCAGACAGTTTGATTCAGTGGCTTAGGTTCTGTATAAAGTTGGTCCAGCGATGATTAATTTAAAAAAAACAAACAAACAAAAAAAACATAAAGACCAAATATATTTTTACTATAACTGTGTTTTGATTTTATATTCGATTATATTTATTAATTCGACTAAAATGTACATTTAAGCCTCTCTCAGGTTGTGGACATGTTTTATTTGTACA
The DNA here is from genome assembly GCF_902148855.1 of Sphaeramia orbicularis. Lineage (NCBI taxonomy): Eukaryota > Metazoa > Chordata > Actinopteri > Kurtiformes > Apogonidae > Sphaeramia > Sphaeramia orbicularis. Next base: position 17,973,631 of record NC_043957.1, on the reverse strand, counting down.
GACTGGCATTTGCATAATTATTTTTATCATATTATTTTACTCTATTTCTTCTGTTTGTTGTATTTTTTCTGTTTTAGTACATTTTTATCTTGTTATAAATGCTAATGATTTATGGTTTTTATTTTGTGCCATATTTACTTTGTAAAACACCTTATAAGTATGTAGAAATAAATTATTATTATTATTATTATTATTATTATTATTATTATTATTATTATTATTATTATTATTATCTAAATTACAGCCGTGGCCATTCAATTCTTAGAATACTTGACATATTTAGTTTTGGTTTTTCTTTCATTTTAATTGGCCCATAAAAGGAAAGGAATCAACAAAATCATCATTATGCTCTATAAACCATAGAACAGAACAATTATAAGGAGATTTAGGTCATTTTACAAAATACCAAGCTGGGCCTACTTCACTGTCGATCATGTTTGTTCTCAGTAGAATCCAAATTCCTTGTGTGATCATTGTGTGATTGTGGTTAAACTGATGCTGGTGGTGAGTCTGTGATTCTGTTGAACGTACAAGGCCTTTCCTGCTCGTTAAGGAAATATTACTGTTAAAAGTGACTAAAAATAGCAGGACTCACTTTATCTGATCTTTGCTGTGCTCAGACCAACCGTCTGCAGGTCTGATGAACATTGTCATCGTTTCATTGTCATGAATCATGTAAACACCTGACAGCAGGTCAAGCAGCGGTCATGTAGTTGAACCCAGAAGGAGGAAAATGTGATGAGTTAAAGTTAATGTGGATGTTGTTGATCCATGGTTAGTCACTGTTTCCTGTTGTTATTCCTGTTTTTTAACACTTAGTGTGTTTCTTCACAGGACATCTGTATTATAAAACTGAACCAACAGTGTGTAATAGAGCAAACAAAATAGGACTCATCTGATAAGATAATAAGCGATTGTTGACTTTGGTAAGGTGTGTTTGATTTCCTGTAAATCCTGTCTATGATGAATGCGTGTTGCTGTCTTTTTGACGTGCAGATGCAGGATGTGAGATAAAAGATAAAAACTGAATCCTGAAACATGGGACATGATGTTAAACTGTCCATTGTGCCAATAGATGGTATGCATATGAGGTTTACTTTGATGTTGAGGGGGCAGGGCCAGATTAACACTTCATTGTACCCTGGGCAACAATATTCAAGGGCCCCATCATCACAACCCCAGGATCCCTATAATCTGGCAAAATACAGAATAAGTTCCAGGAATATATGTAAATATACCCCATACTTCAATATCTAACTATCATCAAATGCATTTTGATGTACAAATGTGTAAATGCTCGTAGAACTACAAGTGCACCACTATAGCCTCTTGTCAAGGCCACTCACTTGCATATGATGATATGAAAACAAAACGCATTAGCATCAGTATAATCTAAAATTGATCCACTACATTAGAAAGAGAGGGAAGTGTCCTCCATTTTCACAAAAAATAAATAAGAAACCATTTCCAAAGTATCCAGTATTTATTTAAGAACACTTTTTGCCAACACAAATGTATTGAATCGTCAGAAAAAGCCCACAGACAAAACACAAACATAATCTGATAGAATCAGATATGAATTTTAAACAGAAATCCCCTCGTCACCTCAGAATTCAACAAGAGAGTTAAAGTAGGTGCAATGTAAACATCTTGAAATCTGCTTTCTCTCAACAATAAACATATCTCAACATTTTCATGGAGCCACCACAAGGAAAAAATAAATATAATGCAGTATAATCTGCTAAAATAAACATTTTGGTCCCAGTTTAACTTTTAAACAGAAAACACATCACAATTCAAGGCATGTCAAGGCAAGGGTTAAACATTTTAATACTAAATACTACATATACTAAATACTATAAACATCTGGAAAACCGTCAATTTCTCTCAAAGAAATACTTATCTGACCAATACAAAATTTGTATTCTAAATGATGGGGAAGTGCATGTTTAAATTTCACATTCCTGATTTTATTACCTATTTTAGGTATGTTCTTTAAATTTTCAGCTTTTTTAACATCCCTCTCCTTTTTTAATTTTCGTTTGGCGCTCCCACTTAGCTGCTTCTCCATGTTTGCAATGTTTTGATTCACGTAGTTCTTGACATCTCACATCCCGCTCAGTGCACGCACGTTGATTTGTGTCACCGCTGATTCGCTTTTTGGACTGACCAATGAGGAGAGGGTCTCAGCTCACGGTCACAGACAGCAGGAGCAGGGTTTCTGTGCAGTGCAATGGCTCCGGGCAGTGGACAGTTTCATTTATAAGCAAAAGATAACCAGATATTTTCGTTATGCCCGAGCTACCCAGGGCCCTTCAGAGGTCGCGGGCCCCTGGGCAATTGCCCAGTTGCCCATATGGTTAATCCGGGCTTGTGAGGGGGGGGTAGGAGCTGTTTCTCAGACATGGGAAGGATGTAAATTTCCAGACACATCATCAGTAGTATTGCCAATATAGATGTTAGAATCAACAGTCCACAATACTTAGCCCAACTCGCTGGACCTGAGGTTTGTTCTAGCTAGCCCACTCTGAGGTCCAGTCCTACACTCAACTACAGCTGGGGATGAAAAATTCGAGGGAGATAATCTATCAGTGCTGTTACATATGGGGTTTCCTTTTATATATAAAAAGGAAACCCCATATGTAACAGCACTGATAGATTAGATCTATTCCTCTAAAAAACAAAACAGACATCAGTATAATCAGGCTGCGGAATCATTTACACCAATTAAAACATTAACATTTGTGGTTGTGGTATTTTATTTATTTTTATTAATTTTATTTTATATATTTATTTAGACAGGGACAATGCACATTATACATTAACCTTAAAAAGGAGAAATGTAGTGTGCCAGGTTCTAGCACTAGTGCTAATTTCTACCTGTAGTCCCTGGGCAGGCTGATGTTATCATTAAAAAAAAAAACAGACATTAATAAAAACTAAAACATTAAAAAACAGTTCTGAAAAAATGCATATTTATAACTCCATCTGTACATCATTAAAATAACAGACATTAATAAAAACTAAAACATTAAGAAAACAGTTTAAAAAATGCATATTTATAACTCCATCTGGCCCTGCGATGAACTGGCGACTTGTTCAGGGTGTACCCCACCTTCGCCCCTATGTAGCTGGGATAGGCTCCAAGCGACCCCCGTGACCCTAGTGAGGATAACGCGGGTTCAGAAAATGAATGAATGAATGAATGAATAACTCCCTCTGTATAAAATATTCATTCACATCCTACCATTCACTCTTATTCAGCCCACTCCAGTCTGTCACACACACACACACTCTGAGCATGTTTACATTACATGACATTATGTCTACAGGTTTACAGTGTGTTTTGATAGCAGAGCTGTAATGTTCTGCTCTACAACAGAAAAAAAAAAAAAAACAATTTACTTGGAAGAATCTATGATTTAAATATGGGTCTTGTCAGAGTTTATTGCAATGTTTGTTTGTTTGTTTTTTAAATTTTTTATAGTGTGGAGGTTCAGTTAGATTAATGATTATTTTATCACTGAAGATGGATCCAGGCCACACCTCAGTCAAAGTATGATGAACTGCCAGTCTTTTCACAGTTAAATAAATCCTTTGTGTTTGTGCTTGTGAGTATTTCCTTCTCTCCATTCTCTCAGCTCTCTCATTGTCTTTGGTGAAATGTCAAACTGTTAAGCTCATCTTTTGTGACTGGTTCAGTGGGCTTCAGCAGATGATGACAGTCTTACTTATTACAGTGAAAGAACTTAGTGGGTGTTTGCAAAAAGCAAAAAGTATTGTTACAATATTGATGTTTATTTCAATAAAAGTTATAATTGCACCACTGTTACAATGTTGTTGGTGTTAAAGGGGGCCTGGAGATTTTTCATCCTTCAAAGGGGGGCCCGACAGAAAAGGATTGAGAACCAGTGCTTTACTGAGTGATCATGCAAACCTTTGTTTTGTCTTCCTTTTGGTGAAATATAAGTCAGTACTACCTGAAATGTCTTTTCAGGTGAGAGCAGCCATGTTGTATGGGTTAGACCAGTGGTTCGCAGTCTTTTTTTGGCTTGTGACCCCATTTTAACATCACAAATTTCTGGCGACCCCAGACATTCAAAACGGAGACCTTTTTTTTTTTGCTAGAATGAATTTGTTTTTGATCATTTAATAGTTTGCCATACTATTTTGCAAATAAACGTTAATTTTAGACGACATTTAGTCTATATAATGTATATTATTATGGACAGAGGCAGAAAAGCCAGGTGTAGATTACTGCACAAAGTGAGAATTTTATTTCCCGTGGTCAGGATATGGAATTATGAAAGAGCTGCAGCATCTGAAACTGATCACAATGAACATTTGACAGATAAACAGAACCACAGTGCTTCAGTTTCAGCTTCACAGTTTGTCATGTCTTTTATGGATTGTGATTGTCTCTGTCAACTCATCACGTATTTTTTATAAGTACTTTTTTTTTTTTTTTTTTTTCAATTACTAGACATTTCAGGTGACCCCATTTGAATTCCAGGTGACCCCATGTGAGGTCCTGACCCCAAGGTTGAAAAACACTAGGTTAGAGACAGTGGCGCTGAGGAAAAGACAGGAGGCAGAGCTGGAGGTAGCAGAGGTTAAGATGCTGAGGTTCTCTTTGGGACCAGGATGGATCGGATCGGAAATGAGCACATCAGAGAAACAGCATGTTAGATGCTTTCAGAGAGGCCAAACTGAGATGGTTCAGACATGTACAGAAGAGGGATTGTGAATATATTGGTAGGAGGATGCTGAGCTTGGAACTGCCAGGCAGGAGGTCTAGAGGAAGACCCAAGACAAGATTTATGGATATAGTGAAAGAGGACATGAAGGTAGATGGTGTGAGAGAAGAGGATGCAGAGGACAGGGTTAAATGGAGGAAGATGATTCGCAGTGGCGACCCCTGAAGGAACAGCCAGAAAGAAAAGAAGACTACCGGAAATATCTTTATTTATTTTTAAAATATCTATATTTTATCTATATTTCCTTCAAATAAGATTACTTTTCTAATGGAAAATATAATTGACAAGGTTGTTTCAGGGAAATGAACAAGCTGCACAAGCTTCCTCCATTCCATTCCTTTACTTATAGTGACATATCCACCTCGACACAACCATGATCCTATTGGACTTTTTAATCCACTGTCATTGTGTTTTTACTTTGTCATTGTGTTTTTAATGTATAGATTGTTTGGCTTTCAGAGTGATAACTGTTATGGAGTGTGATTGATGTGTGCTGAACATTATGACAAATGGAGAACACTGTCTCTCTTCCATATATTCTGAAGGTACTTGATGAAAGTGATAATAAAGTACTGAACTGAACTGAACTGTTTTCCACAATGACAAAAAAGTCAAAGTACATTTACAAATCATGGTGTTCTGTTTTATGCTTTTCTGCCATCTCAGCTTCTTCTGGGCTCGCTTGATTTCATGTTTTTCCATCTCAGTATTTCACCAGCTTCATTCTTCTGTCTGTCTTTTGTCTTCTTTTAGGAGAGAAACCCTACATTTGTCCGTACGAGGGCTGCAGCAAGCGTTATTCCAACTCCAGCGATCGTTTTAAACACACCCGCACTCACTACGTGGACAAGCCTTACTGCTGTAAGATGGCCGGCTGCTTGAAGCGTTACACAGACCCCAGCTCTTTACGGAAACACATCAAGGCCCATGGGCATTTTGTTGCTCAGGAACCAGGAGCTCAGAGCAGGCTGGGGGTGGGGCTAGGCCTCCCTATGCACCAGGTCAACGCTGAACGTCCCTCCATGGGCGGGGCTCAGATCATCATTCCTGGAGCAGCTGCTCTCCTGGGGGGCCTGGGGACCTCTTTACCTCTTGCTTTCTGCCACCCCAGAGCCCTGGCCCCCCATGGTGCACCTCTGTTCTCTGTGGGTAGGGGAGGAAGCAGCAGCATGGGGCCGCTGAGCATCTCCGAATCCTCTTTGGTTCACTTCGGACTTTCCGCAGCATCGGTGTTGGGGCTGGGGGCGCTGGGAAGTCTGGAATGGATGGTACGAAAGGATCCGGAAGGTGAAGAGGAAGATGAAGAAGGTGTGGGGGAGGCAGAGGGGGAGGCGCTGAACCTGTCTTCAGGGGTGGGGTCCAGACAAAATGACCCTTTGTCCTGGGTGGTGGTTCCCCCGAGGGCGCTCTTCCTCAAACCAGCTGTGGTCAGCTAGAATGTGCACTTAGACTCCTTCTAATGAGTACTGGGTTTGTGTGTTCATGTGTCTGTTTTCTTGTGTGTTTACTTGGATCTGTGTGGCGACAAAACTTAAAGGTTCAGTTCAACCCATCTCTGTCACATTAAAGGTATAACTTGTAAGATGAGCAGCATTTGACCAGAGAGTTGTGGTTCCTCTGCCAAACTATTGGGCCTCTGACAAATGGCAGTTTAAGTGTATTCTACACGCTTTGTCTTCCCATCAGTCTGTCTTTTCCGATATGACCTGTATTTCTCCTCAAAGCCACCAGTCTCCCTTCACAACTGTTCATTCATTTGAAATTGCAGTCCATGGCTGCTGTAATCTGTTAGTGTGTATATGTTACCCACTGGTAGAATAGGAACACTTTGTGGGTAAATGACTGTTTTTGACAATGGGGTTTGGTGGCTTTGAAGAGGGTATTATAACTTGCGTTCTCCAGTTTTTAGAAATAACATAATTGGTGTCCAATGTACTCGGTATGTCTTCAAATACACAGAACAAATATATAAATGCAGCAGTTTTGTTTGTGCTCCAGTTTCTGAAGCCCACATTTTGGAGTGGTCTTTTCTTTTGACTACCCTAAAGTAATTATACTATCTAATCTGCATCCTGGCACGTCTCACCATTTTGAGTACAGTAGATGGAATATCTCAGCAAAGCAGAAGTGCTCGGCAACAAAATCAAAGTTTTACATCCTTGATTTCAGCCTGCCCAGAACTGGAGCAAAAACAAAAGTGTCGTATGCATTTTTTTATGTGTACTTGTGTACTGCATCATCAAGATGTAGCACATATTAGCAGAATTAGCACATACTTTGGTATTGTAACAGCTAATGAGCCAATCACATTACTATTAACTGCATAGCAGAGTGTTGCTCCTGTTGATTAATGTTGCACTGAAGCTGGATGTTTTATTTCTCTGACTACATCCCCAACAACAACCAAAACGGCAGCACAACATCTTATTCTTCCATTGTCAGACAAAGGACAGACTGATGCTACAGTGACTCTAGTGTTACAGAGTGGTATAACATGACAGGACCGTGAGGAGCTAGTTAGCCACTATTGGCTGCACAAGAAGAAATATTACAGATTATACCTTCATATCAGACAGAAAGACTCAATGTTTCACTGTGGTTGGATATGTGGCTGGTTATCAGTGATCTTACAAGAGAATATATGAGCGATGTAGGTGAACTGACCCTTTAATAGTCATTACCAGTCTACTGTGGTTTACTGGCACCTTCTTAATGGTCATGCATTGCAGAGAAGATATCACAGGTTATAGTTTTTCCTAAACTGGGCCATATAAAAGTAATTCTTCCTTTGTTTGTAATGTGTTCATGTTTGACAAACCCCACTAACTGCTTCTGTAGACATGTACATTTCAGTCATGACTCGGTAAGGTGGCAGTCAACACTAGTGGGGCGCACTGGCAATTATACTGTAGTCCATACACGATGATTAAATGTAACACAAAGCTTTCTACACACCATCCAAATCGACCCACAGTTTTGAAGGATTAAATCACAGAGTAAAAATAATGCTGCAATCAGAGATGATCAGGCAAATGTGGTATCTTTAGGCCTGGAATCTCCTCAGAGGTTTTTCCACAAATGAGATAGATCAAACAGCTGAAATGGAAAAACTAGGCAAGTGCTGTTGGATGTCAGAATATGAGCCCAAGTGGCTGTAATGTGCATCTGTAAACATTTGCTTACCCAGTTTTCTACATCTTGGTGAAAACTCATGCAGGGGTGTATAATTGGAAAATTTGTAATGGGCAAAAAGGTCAATACTCACCTTGCTGACGCAGCAACTTCATTCAATGAAAAGTCACCATTGTCACTGAATACAATAATGGAAAGTTGCAAAGACAAAGCAAAAGCTGCGCGTTCAAATCAATTAATCGATCAAAATTGCAGGCCTCTTCTTGGGTTTGGCATTAAAGCTTCAAGCAACTTTTTTATTTTGTGTATCTGGATCTGAAATCTATAATGATGGCCGAAAACAAAATGTATATCTGAAATATGTAGTTTGTTGAGAAAACTAGAAAAAACAGAATGCAATTTAGTAACAAAACCCATTAAATAATACACAATTCTGGACTCTATTACTTCTTACAAATAGCATTCTGCAAGAAAACAAGATATTTTAAATTTTCTCAAAAAAGTGCATTTTTAGTTAGGAGGTTTTGTTCTTAGACCATCGATTTGTCCCAAATTTGGCCTCATGTGGGGGCTTTTTTTTTTAAGTATAAAAGGGGGCAAAAATGCATTTTTTTGTAGTTTGCAAAACATAGTCCTAGTCTTCTACAACTTGTAAATGACTGTTATTCCTCTGGGGGTTGATTTTGGTAGACTCTGGTAGAGGGAATCTGCGCTCACATGAACTCTGTGAGGAAATTTGAGTAACTTGCCGAACCTATAGAAGAAAAACTGCAACAAAACTATTGATCTGATACTGATACTAACCCTGGTACGATACTATCGATGTTTTGACCAATCCCCCCACCCCTAGTAGACTCATTCTTCAATACCCCATGAAATGATCGCACCTGCTTTATTTCCAACCCCTCTGCAAACAAAGCAAGTACCCCCAAGAGTAAAAAAAAAACTCTCCATGGTCTGGTATTATGATGACAGGATTAGGCTGAGAAGAATGCAACACTACAACAGAAAGGTGATCCACACAGACCTATTTGACCATGTGATTTAATCAAGTCACAAGAAAAAAAGAACTGTGCTGAAGCATGTGAATGTAGGTTTGTGTTTACTTTTGCTTGTGCATTCTAGTGAATTCCCTTCTCTTGTAGTATTTCCAAGACAATGATCTGAACAGGATCAGCCTTATGTTTTATGAAACTACGTACAATCAAGAAACACACTCAAGTGGGAACAATGAAGACAAAGATGTGTATTAGGCAATAAGAACAATACATTTGCTCCAGATGAATGTTACATAATAGTCACAAAAAACAGCCTCTTGAAGGACAATGTTTGACAATGGTCACATGTGGCCAGTATATGTGTTGATTCATATTCTTCTTATTTTTTTGCACATTGATCTATCCTAATCAGTATTTCAGAAGTATCCAAGTGCCTTGTGTTTCAGCTAAAATATATCATACACTATATGAAACTGTTCATACTAATGTAAAGTGTATAATTGTACTTTTAATTAAGAACTGACAACAGATGTGACTTGTACATCAAGGCCAATGCAACATTTTCCGAGGACGTCACCAATGTGGATGACTGTAACAATGACTCCATGTCAATAAAACTAACTAATGAAAAATCCTCCTGTTCTTTTGATCAGTGTTTTGCCATCAGTGTGTGTGTGTGTGGATCTGCTTCACCTTGTAGAAGCCAATAACGTAATAATGACCGATAACGTAATAACAGCCGATAATGTAATAAATTTGCCATTTTTAAAATGTAATAGGCAAATAACGTAATAAAAGTCCCGAACAGATAATGTAATAACTTTACTAGTCATTACGTTATTGGCCTAGTAAAATAAAAAATTCTTTGCAAATGTAATAACTGAGCCAATAATGTAATAATATAATAATATCACTGTGTTTAAGTTTGTCTATTTAATTTGATGGTTAAATGGATCTCTAGTCCTGTCTGCTGCTCCTTAGCCTTTCAAGCTATCTCCAAACAAAGTGGAAGCACACATGTTTACAATCATAGACAATGGTATGAAATGAAATATGTATGAGATGTATGACATAGAACTCACTCTTGAAGATAGTAAATGTTTATTCATTATTAAGGATTTTTTGATTTCCCATAATTGACCACTAGATGGCAATGGTGTGAGATTGACTTTCTTCAGTTGTCCAAACTTCCTTGCTTCCTCTGTAGGACACATGTTGAAAGATAATCAGTGATCAATTTTCTATGGTGAACAGTTCATTTTGTTGAAATTCTTGCATGTACCACATACAATCATATATTTAGTGCAAGAGGATACAACATTATTGAGAGTGTTAGTTAACTGACTATACCTAGCTAACTGTTGGCTAGTTATTATAATAATAATAATAACTTTATTTATATAGCACCTTTTAAAACATAGTTTACAAAGTGCTTTGACAAACAAATAAAGGGCACAACAGCAGGATACAAGATGTAAATAAAAACACTAAAAACACTAAAATAGAAGCAACATAATAGGAGAGATGTGTACAACAATGCAGAAACAAGACACTTCAAATAGATTAAGTGAATCGGAATAAGGAGTGCAGGGGTAATGTAACATGATGCTGTTAAATCAATGCAGAAGTAGAGGCGTGAGATAAAACAACATCATGTATGAGAATATAAACCAGCAATCAAACAGGATAAGATTCAAATTAAAAAAATAAATAAATAAATAAATAAATTAAAAGGGACAAACATCACACAAAAGCAAGTCTATAAAAGTGTGTTTTAAGAAGTGACTTAAAAGATACCACTGATTCCGCAAGCCTTATTTCCTCGGGCAGGCCGTTCCAAAGTCGAGGGGCCCTGATGGAAAAGACCCGGTCACCCTTAGATTTAAGCCTCGACTTTGGAACAGCCAGGAGCCCTCTGCCCGAGGATCTAAGGCTACGTGCTGGCTCGTAGGTAGCTCACATGTCATCTATATAGCTTGGGGCCCGACCCATTCGGGCTTTAAAAGTAATCAGTAAAATCTTAAAATCAATTCTAAAACACACAGGGAGCCAATGGAGGGATGCCAGGATAGGGGTTATGTGATGTCGTCTGTTAAAACCAGTGAGAAACCTAGCTGCTGTGTTCTGGACCAATTGGAGGCGGGACAGTGATTTTTGATTGATGCCGGACAGAAGTGAGTTACAGTAATCGCATTATTAGCATTATTAACAATTAAAGTTTGACAATGTCAGGGTTTCATTAGCCCTAAGATGCACGAGTGACTGGACCAGCCGGCATCTAGTCTGGAAATAAACTGTTACTGTAACATAGGTTATGTTCAGACGGCAGGTCTTGAAGCACAATTCTGATTTTTTGGTGAAATCCAATTTTTTTGTGTGGTCCTTAATATTTCACTTTAAAATGCGACTTGTATGAGTTTTGAGTGTGAACTGAATGCGACGCTAAAGTGGCCCGTAAGCGCCAAAGAGGTCCTGATGTAATATGTAACCACACAGGCCCGCACTGTGTTTACGGGTGTAACACTCCTGAGAAGCAAAATTGTGACACTTGTCGTATTTCAATGACGTAAAGGTCAGATAAATGTGACCTGACCGTTCAGACTCTAGTTATATTGCAAAATGTCAGATAGCTATGTATCGTATTTAGGACTGTAATATGAAAGTGGCCTGGGTCGGATTTGAAAAAACTGGATTTGTGCTGTTCAAACTGTCTTTAACAGATCGGATACAGGTCACAAATGGGCAAAAAAATCGGATTTGGTCCAGATTTGCCTTCAGTCTGAATGTAGCCATAGTGAAGAGTTATGGTTACTCTCAGTCTCTACTACTACTACTACTACTACTACTACTACTACTACTACTACTACCACTAACTGTGACTCATTCACAAGTGGTTATATATACTTAATTACTTACATTATTTATTTCCCTAAATCTTTTGATGTTATTATGGACCAGAGATGATGAAACCCTATATTACTTGCAATTGTACATTGAGAAACATTGTTGTTAAATTCCTGAACCATTTGCTCATGCAGTTGTTCACAATGTGGCGAATTGTGCCCTTTCCTTGCTTGTGAATGACTGAGCCTTTCATTGATGCTCCTTTTACACCCAAACATGACACTGACCTGTTGCCAATTAATCCATTCACCCACAGAAGGTTCCAAACAGGTGTTTTTTGAGCATTCCTCAACTTTCCCAGTCTTTTGTTGCCCCTGTCTCTGTTCTTTTTGGAACTGTTATAGGCGTTTAATTCAAAATGAGTGGATATTTGCAAAAACAACTATATTTTCTCAGTTTGACCATTAAAAATGCTTTTATTGTAGTGTATTTAATTGAATACAGGTCAAAAAGTGTTTACATATCATTAAATTCTATTTAGGTTTTACACAAGTCCCAACGTCTCAACTGGATTTGGGGTTATAAACTGGATATTTTTGTTTCACCTTAGGCAGGTATCAGCTTCCAGTTTCACTAAGTTTCCAGTATTTCGCAATGTGGTAATTGATCCCCATGCCGATCATTTCTGCCTCCAACACATAATAGCAGAACTCGGCGAAGGTACACACTTTTACTACCCTTGGGTTGAATGGCTTAACCCATAAAGATCCAGTGCTGCTTTTGTGGCAATTCCCAAATGATTTTTTTTCTCTATTTTTAACCTCTCTAAAGTGATTTATCACCATTTCCTCTAATATTATGCTTTGTATTTTGAATTTTTATGTGAAAATCAGCTATTTTCCGATATATTTAATGTACTAATTTATGTAGATTGCTTATGAAAGCTCAGACTAAGGTTGAAAGTTATTATATCCAAAGCAGAAGAAACTGATGAAAAAGAATATTTTTTCAGTCCAATCTGTCGTTATCTGGACATAAACCTAGTGTCTCCATCCACTGTCATTGATCCAACTCCATGGGTTTTACTGATGAATCAATGTTGTAGAAGATGACGGTGATTTCCCGGTAACTATGGAGCCTCTAAACGTCCAAATGGGTCATATCTGATGACCATGAAAGATGAATACCTGTATTTTATGCCAATTATTGACATGTATTGATAGGATTAGTGGCAAACCCCACATGCAAAATTCTAGATTGTGCATGCAAATAGTACACACAAATTGGGATCTTAGTAGATCCTGCACCAGGGGCCTGATTTACTGAAGGTTTACACGTGTAAAACATGCACAAACTGGACTGCACACGTAAAAACCTGTTGAAGCTTATCTACTTAACAGGACGCACCAAGGGTTGCACCTCTCAAATGTGCAAAATAGCTCGCACAACCCATTTAGCATGTTTGCCTTGACAGTCATTCAATTCAACAACCCCCACCTCTAAAATGAATCCGGCGCCGCTGCCCAGTCATGCCATTTTAGAACTTCTAGATGAACTAGGGGATGATTTGGGACCACTCACAAGGAGGGGTCATGCAAAACCTTCTATGACAAAACTCCTTGCAATGTTGCATTTCAGTGCATCTGGATCATTCCAGCACACTGTTGTAATTTGTGCTGGCGTATCCCAGAGCAGTTTTTTCAGTGTAATGTCTCCATGACAACAAACAGTAGCACATACAAAATCCTCATTTAAACAGGACGGTCTCCAAGGCTTTGCACCTGTTGTTATTTGCACAGGCAGTCTTAGTTGATCAACTGTGACACGCAAATTAATAGCGCACATATTTTTTAGTACAAGAAAGTAAATTTGCGCCCACTATTTATCTTTATTTTATTTATTTATTTATTTATTTATTTATTTATTTATCTTAGTAAATTGGGCCCTAAGAGTGATGAATTTTATGTTTCTCGTGATTAATTTTTTGAGTGTGTAAAGTAATTTAAAATTGATAACAAGTATCAAGAATAGTGTCATAAAAATCAGTAAAACTGGTAAATAGTGAGTTAAAACATACATGTAAAACAACAAACAGATGATGTTAATTCTACACATGGTTCAAGAGGTGCAAAGCGGTACATGATGTTTATTGTTCATAGTATATTTAACATTTCTTTATGTACTTGTACTGACACTGATGCGTTTTTTACCTTACATTGGACATTTACATGTAAACACCCCATATTGCATATCCACTGTGGCAAATGTGCTAACTGGATGCAGATGCACTACTTTGCACCTTTGAAAGACCCAACCCTTAGTGCGCACTGTTAGTAAATCAGTTTGTACATTTTTTCGTGTACAATGAGTTTGCACACATTTTTATTCATGCAAACCTCCAGTAGATCCGGTCCTTATTGTCTAATTGTTGGGAAAGCAAATGCACTGAAAGAAAGTACAAACCTGTCGGGAAAGTTTATGAAGTGGACAGTACAGATATCTGTGTGTAAGAAAAGTTCTTCCCCACCTCTGACTGTGTTCCAGTCAGTCCCGCCCTCCTTCTCCTCCCTTTCTAGTTGTCCTTTGTCACTCACTCTTAAATGTGCTCAGACGAGGTGAGGTTATGATAGAAATAATGGATCATCATTGTCCAGGTTTGAGAACAAACTGACGCAATAAAAAAATTGGGAGTTACAGCAGTCATGAGGGAACATGAGAGTTTCACAGGTGAAAGTATGCTGAAAAGGTAGGAAACAATTAATTTACAATTTAAGTGGATTTTTAATAGGCACATCGCAATACTGTTACCATAAAAATCTGTAAATTAGTGGAAGAAATACAACAAACAATGCAAGAAATACATGAAATGTAGGTAGGCAGATTGTGTTAAAAGTACAAATTTTCTAGTGTAGCTACTTCCAAAGGATTTTTAACCTTTCGCATGTGACTTAACCCCATTCATTAAAATAGCATCCTCCATTTTTTGCATTTTTAAGTGAAAACCACGTACTTTTCTTATATTTAATTTACTGATCATGTAGATGTTCATAAAATATCAGAGGTTATTATATGAGAACAGAAAAAAATGAAGAAACAATTAACTTTCAACAACATATGTCATTAATTGAGCATTAAAACAAGTGTCTCCATCCACTGTCATTGATCCAACTCCATGGGTTTTACTGGTGAATCAGTGTTGTAGAAGATGATGGTGTTTCCATGTTCATCAAATTATTATTCAATATTGGTCACACTTACATGTTTCCCAGAACATTACTTAGACAATAATTTTTCTGGATCACAATCAGTTTATTAATCCTACTCTGAGTCGTCTTCTTCCTTCAGTCTTGGCCTTGTGCTAGTAACGCGTGGGTCTTTTTTTTTTTTTTTCAACCCGCTTTTGTGGAATTATTTGACCCACCCCGAAAATAAAGTGACTTTTTTTTTTTTTAGATTTTTGGATTCTAGGATCAGAGGTTTAGGGGTGCTGAGCACCCACCGTTCTGGCCAACCAGGCAAGAGAAATTTCACTGTTTTGCACATTCTAACATAATTTCGGACCATTATTCTCACATTTGTGAAAGAAAAGCATAACACGTTTTGGGTTGGGGAAACTGACAAAACCATCACATCTGATAAAAGTTATTTAACCTCCTAAGACCCAGGAAATGTCAGCAAAGTACAAGCTTTTTTTGTTTTTTATTAAGTAAGTGCCTATATTGGAAACATCATGATGCAACAGTTTTTTCAGATGCAGTTTTTACATTTTTTATGGAATGTCCTTTGTGGTGGACAATTTTCGTTTCTTTTTTTTTTGTATAAAGTTGTGAAACTCTTATCCACAAATGTGGACAGAAAACCCATAGCTGGGTCTGAGGAGGTTAAATGCGGAGTCACACTAAAAGAGGAATGGATTAGAATCATAAAATAAATATGTCCTAACTATATACACACTCATACACATAAACAGTATATGTATGTTTCTGGAGTAAAACAGCCCCTATAGTGAGAACAAAAAATACCGAAAATGGACTTTGGACTTTTATTTGAAATGCACAACATGTAAAACACATGAACTGAAATGGACTTTTTCAATATTTGTTTCTGCCTCTTTCCTTCTTGTCTTTATTATGTAATACAAACACTTACATAAAAATAAACTTGTGTCCTGTTTAGAGTCCACTGGTATATACGGTAAGTGTACGTGTGCTTCTACCAGGGGCATTTCTAGCCTGTTTTTGGGGGTGCTAAATTGAATCCCAGTACCCCTAAAATGTAACAGATTTTTTTAATTTTTTTATCATGTACAGTACATAGTTGAAATGTAATAATTTAACAACAAAACCCCCCCCCACACACACACACACACGCACGCACGCACGCACACACACACACACACACACACACACACACACACACACACACACACATACACACACACCTTATCTTGAAAATGGTTTGATCCATTCCGCCCCTCCCACTTTTCCATGACTTGGAGGCTCAGACCAATGTGCAGCCTTTCAGAGTCGGTCAGATCCAGTACCTGGCTTAAACCAGGACATGTGACATTCCTTTACTTCTCCCACTCAATACCAACACATTATTATCATCACTCATCCCTATTTTTGCTGTATTGAAATGTAGATCACTGTTTATGTTGTTAGGTAGGAGTTAGCTGATGTTTTTTCTAACTAGAGAATGTTCCAGGTGGTTCAGTCAACCTCTGTCCTCTATTTGAACTGTACTGAGAGAAGCTGCTGTTGTGTCATCTATGTATGTGTTAATATTAATGCAAGACAGACAGACAGACAGGCAGACAGACATCCAGCCTCATCATGGATACAAGATTAAAAAAAAAAAAAAAGAGCCAGGTTCAGGTACGAGTGTAAGAACAAATGGTGTGACTTCATTTTCCACAGCAAACAAATACATCATTAGTTATTATGATATATTATAAGTTGGATAAATGCACCAGTTTATGTCTTTTATTAGAAAGAAAATGCATTGCTTGTTTATTTGCCTTTTGGTTAAAGTACAAAGAGAGAGACAGCTTTATTTATTAGTATTCTTATGAGTATTTTCTCTTATTTATGTCATTTTTCATCTAGTTGAATACAATATATTCGTGTCTGTTGTCAGTGCAAAGAGGGAGAGATGAAAGAAAGGAAGGAGAGGAAAGAGTGAAAGATCAGGAGAAACAGGTAAGAAAATGGGCAGAGCAGAGTGGCAAAACAGGAACTGTTAAACTGAAAAACAAAAATGTTCCATTCACTATATAGTTCCAGTTAATGGCACTTATGTGCTCTCTCTACATTAAACCCTGTCTAGAAGCCAGGGGTGACTGCAGAATTCTGGAATGTTTTTCTTTATCAGTTGAACAGTTCCTGGTTTGCCTCTATTCTCTGCCCGTATTCTTACCTGGTTCTTCCTGATCTTTCACTCTTTCCTTTCCTTCCTTTCTTTCGTCTCTCCCTCTTTGCACTGACAACGGACACAAATATATTGTATTTCAACTAGATGAAAAATGACATAAATATGAGAAAATTTTGGGGGGGGGGTTGTTAAATTATTACATTTCAACTATGTAGTGTACATGATTAAAAAGTAAAAAAAAAAAATCAAAAAAATCTTACATTTTAGAGGTGCTGGAATTCAATTTAGGGGTGCTTCAGCACCCCCAAAAACAGCCTAGAAACGCCACTGACCCGTGCCAACCCGACCTGGGTCCACTGATCAGTGCATTACTACCTTGTGCTCCACGTTTTCATGTAGAAAGATGAGAGTATTGACATGTGCTGAATGAAGGCTCACGGTGTTGAGTGATGGAAGGGAGAGAGAGCATAACAGATGACTGCTTGTGATGGAGTCATCTTCGAAGTTGTTCATCGTGAAGGAGGTGACTTAGGTTTAGCACGGAAAGACTGATGGATTAGTGATAATCAGGCTATCACTGAGGTTTTACAAATCTGATAAAAAACTACTGATGAAAGTCATACACTGCTTCAAGGAACAGTAGTGAGGCACCAATAGCAGTCTTTACAGTCCTGTTGAGTGGTTGTTGCTTGTGGGACCTTATTTTTTTTATTTAACCCTTATTTAACCAGGAAGTCCCTTGAGATGAAATCTCTTTTTCGAGGGGGACCTGACCAAGAGGCACATCAGTAGAATACAAGGTGCATCAGGATGTTATAGATGGTGCCCTGTAAAATGTGATGTGGTGAGGTGTGGGGAGTCCTACGTTTCTGAGTTTCTGGAGGAGGTGGAGACTCTTTTGTGCTTCATTGATGACTGTTGTGGTGTTGGTGTAAAAGGACACATCATCAGATAGGTGTACACCCAGGAACTCAGCACTGGTGTGTGTGGTGATCTTTGCCACACTTCCTGTAATCACCATTTCTTTTGTTTTGTCCATCTCCATTCCGCAAGCAGGTTCATCATTGTCAGTAATGAAACCAACTTTGTAAATTTAACAGTGTGGTTGGTGCTGTATCTGGCACACAGTTGTGTGTGAATATGCCGAACAGCTGTGGGCCCAGGACACACCCTTAGGGTGTACCTGAGCTTACAGACATGGATTTTGAGGTCTTTATTCTAAACATTACAATTATACATGTAGGTATTTGTTTATAGTTGAAAGAAATACTGACATTAACTTCTTTAACATTGCAGATCACCACTGACCCAGTTAAGGGTTAAGGCCACATCTAATTCATGTTTGATGGTTGTGGTTCCGGCTGTGTTTTAGCCAAACATTAAGTACTGAAACTAGTGGACCTTCCCTTGTAAATGAGTCCAATACTCATATTTGCCATTTATGCTTGAATGAAATTTTGTGGAGGGTTAAGTTTCAATGTAACAATAATAATAATAATAATAATACATTTTATTTTGGGTGCCTTTCTTGACTCTCCGAGTCACTGTACAGATAAGATGTTGTTAATTTTACATGTTAAAAATGTTGAACGTTTTTGTTCTGAGGTGTGCAGGATATTCTCATTCTAATTTTGTCTTTCTTTTATATCTAGGCAGAAAATTGAGAGCGTGTCCTTTCAGAAGAAGGACACCTTTTGCCTCCTGTTTATGATCCTGCTGTTATTTGTGCTCTGCATCATGTGTTACACCGTTTACAGTGACTCATTTTCATCATGGGAAAGTGTTCAACTTGATTTGCAGTATGAGGAGTATTTCAGGACCAATGAAACAAGTCCCCCTCCCACTTATCGAGTCCATCCAAAACCGACAGTCACACCTAATGACACAAATTCAACCACTAACCCACCCCCTACAACACCTCCAGGTCCTCAGTACCATGTGGCTTTCCCAAAAAACTACCACTTTATTTTGGATCAAGCTGATGCATGTAAGCTCAGACCCCCTTTCCTGGTCCTGATGGTTCCAGTAGCGCCGAATAATGTAGAAGCTCGCAATGCGATCAGGCAGACCTGGGGAAAAAGCGGCGAGTTCCAGGGTGAAGTGGTTCTTACTCTGTTTATACTGGGCCTCTCTGGACAAGCTGATGTTGAGAAGCAGCAGGAGAAGATCCAACATGAGAACCTACAACACCAAGACCTGATCCTGAGTGACTTCATTGACTCATATTTCAATCTGACCATCAAAACCATGGTGATGATGGACTGGCTGGCCACTCACTGCAGTAATGCAGCTTATGCCATGAAGATCGACACAGACATGTTCTTGAACGTTGATAATTTAGTCAACATGCTGAAAAAACCAGAACTCCCCAAGGTAAACTACCTGACAGGAGTGCTGGTGAAAGATGGAATAGTTGTCCGCAAAAAATCCTCAAAGTGGTACGTCTCAAAGGAGGTTTACCCGCATCCTACGTACCCACTGTACGCTGAAGGGCCAGGATATGCCTTCTCCAATGATCTTCCAGGGAAATTTGTGGAAATCTCAAAAACAGTCAAGCCTGTCAACATAGAGGATGCTTATATTGGAATGTGCATGAAAAAGCTGGGGCTGAGTCCTTCATCACCTCCAGGACCATCCTTGTTTAATGGCCACCACGGAGCATACAACCGCTGCGCTTTCTCCAAAATCATCACCTCCGTTCTTAATTCTTTACAAGAGTTGGTGAAGTTCTGGACAGATCTAAAGAAACCTGGCCCACCATGTGAGAACAAGACAAATTCATAGACGATCAAGCTGTCGTTATTGTATAGGCCTATTGTATTGGCCTCTGATTGACATTCATACATAGACCCTACATTGTCCACTGGACTGTGCTCCAGTCATCGCCACATTAGACTGGTCAGAACTGATCTGTAAATACAAACAAGGAGATAGGGTAATATTATGATACATTTGCACTCATTGAAAGTCATCATCTGTTTGTGTATATATATATATATATATATATATATATATATATATATATATATATATATATGTATGTATATATATATATATATATATATATATATATATATATATATATATATATATATATATATATATATATATATATATATATTGTCTGCACATGTTGTTCTGTAGTACTATGCCCAAAATAAATATCCCCTCGGGCAGGGCCGGACTGAGACTCATTTTCAGCCCTGGAGTTTCATACATCAGACCGGCCCACTTTAGATCACGACCAATTATTATTAGAATCATGTAATTATAACCTTACATGTTAGGTCTACACACTGTTCTGCAAAGCCTGAGACAAACAGAGCAGTAGAGAGACAGATTTTTTTCACAGTAAGTCAGCCACTTGCGGTTTGTTCCATCTTTTCTATTAAAAAACTTTTGGTATAGTGATATTAGGAGTTTGACGAGGATGATAAGAAAAAAAATGTCTGTATATTCTATGACTGAGGGCGAGCAAAGTAATCAAAGTTAACAACAGACTCCTCTTCATTTGTCTCATTTGTGCCTAGTGGTTCAGGGTTGTGCTGCTGAGCTGCTCCTCTGTCATCAGTAGACTCTGCTCTCCCTTTCACACTTCCTCCAGTTTCCCTAGACTCGCCTGCACCTGGATCACAATAAAAAATAATATCTACAGACATTTTGACTTACTTAACCAATTAAGATATTTACATTGGCAAAATATGCAGGCTTATTTGATATGACTTTATCTGGAATTGAAATGGGGTCACCTGAAATTTCTAGTAATTGATCAAAAAAAAAAAAAAAAAAAAAAGACTTGCTAATAAAAAATATATGGTGAGTTGAGAGAGACAATCCCAATCCACAAAAGACATGACAAACTGAAGCTGAAACTGCAGCACTGTGGTTCTGTTTATCTGTCAAATGTTCATTGTGGTCAGTTTCAGATGCTGCAGCTCTTTCATAATTCATAGTTTGAGTTATTGTTTGTTCAGTATTAATTGTCAGCTTTGTAAATATTGGAAAATCTAAAATGAACACTTTGCTATTTTTTAACTGCACCCCTTGTCCTTTTCAGCATGATAGCACCCGGATGCTGTTTTAATGTGTTTAATTTAAATGTTTGTGTTTTTAGTGTGCTGCTGTATACAAGCCTGTCAAAGACGAATTTCTGTCACTTGTGACAGACAATAAAGTCTATCTATCTATCTATCTATCTATCTATCTATCTATCTATCTATCTATCTATCTATCTATCTATCTATCTATCTATCTATCTATCTATCTATCTATCTATCTATCTATCTATCTATCTATCTATCTATCTATCTATCTATCTATCTATCTATCTATCTATCTATCTCCAGAAATTTGTGATACTAAAATGGGGCCATGAGCCAAAAAAGGTTGAGAACCACTGCTATATTTACTCTGCTGACGTCATCCTTCTTATGGTTTCATATCAGGTGTATGTCCCCTTCTGACCAGAAATGTGGACTTTTCTGTTGAGTGTTCGTGTTAGTGATGGGACTTTTGGCTCTTTGAAGGGAGCCGTTCACTAAAAAGAGCCATTCAAAAGACTGGCTCTTTTATGTTTTTTGCATTATTTTGAAACACCAATGTTTTAATGACTAGATAGACTACATGTGATGATTGACATTACATTTTAAAGGTGTTTAATTGGCGCGGCAGTAAATATTATCTTACTGTAAAAAAGAATAGTTAGTTAAAATGTGTGGGCTAAATCCATGACATGAGAGGTGACATTAGGCAAATGCTGGAATTTGACAAAAAACATCACGGTACATTATGTGGACTAGTCTGTAGCCTAAAAATGAAGAAGAAAATAAAGCATTTTCTCATGAAATAACATTTTAGTCTCCTCAAAACAAGAACAATAAATGTGCGTAAACAAACAGAAAAAAATTGCACAAAACACAACAGTGATTAATCACTGCAATTACAGTACTTAAATACCTAAAAAACTGTAGTGCAAATAAAATACTTCAAGTAACATTGCAAAATACCTGATATCTCTAATGTAAATTGAAATGATACCACATCAGGAGTTCTCTCACTTCTACTCTGTATATAAAGCCAGTGCCTCCCCAGTCACGCTAAACTGACAGGCAATCGGACACTCCCTACTTAAACAAAAAAAAAATGAACAGCTCTTTACAAAGACTTGGTTCCCATCGTTCATTTCAAAGAGCCATTCAAAAGACTCGATTTGTTTGTGAACGTCACATCACTAGTTCGTGTCAACCAGAGAGGATCTTTTTCTCCACCCCTGCTGCCTGCAAACAAGAGCACAAGTGTCTCAAACTATAACAATAATATGACTCCCCTTCTGTGGAAATCACAAGCTCAAAGCATTCTTGATATGAACAGGCATTTATTCCATATGTCTTTAACATGCCATGCCATGAGAACTAGATAAACAAAAAGAAACAAATCACATAAAATGACCATAAAGCTACACAACCATTCTCATAGAGGATAATAAATAAAGCAAATCAATATACATTTTCCCTTACATCCATTTATCTATTAACAGATTATGCTGAACGTTTACATAAAGTTTACTTTAACCTTCACAATGCATGAATGCTAATTTGCATAATTAAACTGTAAACGAAACGTGCCTCCTTGGCCGCTTTAACTCAAGGGGAATAAGAAGGAAACTTTGGCGACAAGTCTTTACAATCCAAATGTCCAGCAAAATCTGCTTTCCACAAAAGAAACAAGGAAAACTTTACAGGTGCTCTTCACCACGTGTCTGCTTTAGGGATGCATAGCAAGTGCAGCATAAAAGCTTCCTGACCCCACAACGACACAAAAACATTGGTTCCACTATAACACAGGTGTCAAACATGTGGCCCAGGGACCAAATCTGGCCCACCAAAGGGTCCAATCCGGCCAAACCGATATCATTGGTGTCAAAATCGTTTTAATTCAGGTTCCACATACAGACACATACAGTCCAATTAGATTTTAAGTGGGTCAGACTAGTAAAATATTACAATAACCTATAAATAATGACAACCCCAATTTTTTTCTTTGTTTTTTTGGTGTAAAAAAGTAAAATTACATGAAAATGTTTACATTACCAAACTATACTTCTACAAAAAATGAGAATAACCTCAACAAATATGAACAAATGGAAATGTCTTAAGAACGGTAAATGCAATTTTACCAATATTCTGCTTGTTACTAAATGTTTTGTGCGATTGTAATGCACATGTGTAAATGATAAACTGATAGACGGAGGCAGAATATTGCTAAAATTACACTTGTTTTTCTTAAAACAATTCAAGTTGTTCATGTTATTCAGATTTTTAAGGAAACTTTGTAGATGTAAACCTGTCCTGATCATAATATAATTTTACTTTTTTCAGTGTTATCATCTTACTGGTTCAGCCCACTTGAGATCAAATTGGGCTGAATGTGCCCCCTGAACTAAAATGAGTTTGACACCCCTGCACTATAACATCAGACAGGTCTTATTAGACTAATGTTCCAGGTTTCGTGTTGCTATTTGTGTTTATGCACAAAAAATTGTCTTTATCATACCGAATTAATTTTTATATTCGACTCAAATTATATTAACTGAAATTGTATAACTGACGAGCAGCTACAAATAAGTCTAATTCAGGGGCATATTGTAAATATGCTGTAAACATATCTAAAATATACTCCTTAAACCTGAATAATATCAACATATGTCACATGTCTGAACTGAAATTTCCATTTGGCATATGCTGTTCACGTGACACCTGTAAAACTCAGATTAATGTTGTATTTGGAGTCATGGTGGAATGTTTGTGTACATTTAACATAGTAAATGTCTGCTTTTACAATGAGTAACAAGCAAGAACACATCTCACCATCACCTTAACGTTGTATTATTTTTCTGCCTTACTCCACTGAGTGGACAGAAGAATGTCGGCCAAGCTGACATCCATCATGGCCAACCCCTCCCACCCCCTGCATCACACTGTGGAGGCACTAAGCAGCTCCATTCAGCACTAGACATCCCCAGTGCATGAAGGAGCGATACCTGACAAGGAAATTGCAGAAATGTTATGTAGTGACATTATGTCTGAAACTCAAGCCCCGAAGTTTGTGTCAAGCAAAGGGGTGTGTCCAAATGAAACCTGTTTTGAGACCTGTATCTTTTTTCCGAGTATCACATCACAAAACACAAACAAAGCCCTGTTTTCTGAAATCATGTGACTGTCTCGTTATGTGATTCCATTTCCTTAAAAAAACCCAAGAAATACTTCTTCAGTCCCCTGTGAGCGAGTGTTTTCTAGGGCTGGGAAAATATATCAAAAAGAAGGAATCACCTGAGCCCCAACACTGTCAATACATTTTTATTCCAGAGTAAAAATCAATGAAGTACCCCCCATCCGCCACCCAATTTGCCCAACCTCAATTATATCCCAGTCACACAAGCACTTCCTGAAACTGTTTATCCACAAACAAAGCCATTCATCATATATATGCAATACTTTATTGATATAAAACAACTGATCTACAGGGGGTCTCTGAAGTCTGGACATAAAACTATGGTGTGGTTTGGGAAAGCTCATGCGTTGGGGCCATTTTTCTTGAACATGAACATGTTACTGGTGAGATTTATCTCACCATGTTGAGAGACCAGTTAATGCTCCAACTTGAAAAACAAGGTGAGGGACATCCTGAGTGGTTCCAGCAGGATGGTACCCCTACCCATTTTGCCATAGTGGTAAGAGATTGGCTGAATGACAATTTCCCAAGCTAGACTGGAAGGTGTGGTCATATGAAGTGGTCTCCTCGTTCACTAGACTTCAGCCCCCCTAACTTTTTTTTCTGGGGTATTCTAAAGGAGAAAGTGTACTCAATGAAAAATGTAGATGGAACACACTTGATTGAACACATAAACTTCAAATGTGCTAAAATGGACAACAATGTGAAGTTACTGCATCAAGTTCACATGAATCTTGCAAAGCACATCTACTTTTACATCACAAATGATGGAAATCATATTTAAGATGTTGTTTATTCAGTTGAATAAAATGTTGAAAATTTTATTTCTTGAAAATATCAATTTTTGCCTGTTTGGCCAAACTTTAGGGACATCCTGTACTGATACTTTGATATACGACCAATACTACTTCACTGATATACCATGATCAGGATAGATTTATTTAATCTGGCTTTACACTACCTCAAATGGAGATTCTGACTGAATACTGGAATAATTATATCAAGAGATCCACCAGCCCACATGTAACATACCAGCGGATGTCAGTTCTCCCAAATGAGCAATGCAATGGGGCTTTGTCTAATTAGTCTATTAGTGAAGCAGTTGGCCGGAATGATTCGATACACTTATGGGGCCGCCTCACACCATCACTGATGTTAAGGTTCTCATTTTAACACACCACCTACGGAGGTCAGTATACCATAACTGTAAAATAGATGATGCATGCATATGTGAAAAGTAAAACCAAACACTTATGTAACAACTGACCTTTCATATTATTGGCCTAGTGTAGGGTTTCTCAACAGGTCCCCCAGAGGACATTTGAACAATGTCGGGGGGCGTTTTGCACGAGAAAGCTGAGACATGGGCATATTAGTCACTGTTATTCTACACAATGTATAAGTATCTATATCCAGTGGCAGATTTACCTACCGGCGCCCTCAGTGCCACACCCTGAGGGAGAGTCTGATGAGATGAGGGGGCGTTTGCTCAAAAAAGGGTGAGAACCACTTGCCTAGTGCTTTTGTCAAATGCTTAAAACTATCAAACTTCTATATTTGGCAGACAGCAGCAAACAAACTCTGAAAGTGTGGTAAGTTGTCTCAATATTTTTGCAAATGTAAAAATATACCTGATTTTACCCTGATTCAGTGACTTCTGTTTTCTTCCAAATTGTGTCCTGAGTGGCAGAAATCTTCAATTACATACCACACATCATTCCATCCCACAGCAATCAGAATATGTATACAACAGTTCACTGTAAATCCCCTCATATCATATCAGTTTATCAGCATCATGGGCAATTATATTGTAAATATCATTAGTGTCACTCTCATAGCATAATTGCAAATTTATAGTTTTTTCAGGTCATAGCCAATGATGCAAAATGAAGCAGCAGTGTTAGGAGAGTAAAGTTACATGGATATCACAATTTAGCCGAAAAATATGACACTACGAAGTGAACAATATGTAAATAATGTCCAAATAATATGTAAATAATCTGTCTTCTGCACATTACTTTCTGTATTTTTGCTGCTGTAAATACTGCAATTTCCCTACGGTGGGATGAATAAAGCCATATCTTATCTAATAGGAAAAAAAATCATAACATCCATTCATCCTTCTTTCATTCCTCTGGCAGAAATGATTTGCATTAAAAGCAGGAAGTGAAATCCAACTTTATCTATGTATGACATGACGTACTACAATGTGATTTATCACTGATAGAGAAAGTATGACTGGGACTCAGTATGGAATCATTGTACCTGGTGAAAGGTGACTACTGATGGTTAGAAATAGTAATAAAAACAAGAATATGTCTGAAAATAAAAGTATTCCAACTTTATGGCCAACAGTGTATATGAATTTAAAATTCTTCTTCTCTTTTCTCCTTTCAGTGTCCCAGGTTATATAGCTGTTTGTGTTGATGTTGGTTGTTGTTCTTAGTGATATTTACAGTATATAATCAATGTTTCTTGTACTCAGGCATTTTTCTTCTTTACAGCTGCTAATTTTTGTGCACATAGTTCACAAATGTTGCATGTTTTACAACCAACCAACCAACCAATCAGCCAACTGCAGACAAGCAATAGGTCCAACAGTATGAAAAGTGCACATTTAAAAAGAATGCAGTGATCTCCAAATGCACTGGTGTGCTGTGGGTATGTTGTCACATTGCATTGTGGGAGTTTGACATTCTAAGCTCCATGTTTTGTGTTATATGCAGAGGTACAGGGGGTTATTGTGTTTATGGGAGTTTAGGTGAGCGTATGGGTATGACAAAAGCTTGTATTGCATTTGACATTCATGTTTGTTTTGCTGAATTGACACCATGAGTGTAAGTTGTAGGCCAAACAGTGCATGTACCTGTTCAGTGGTCATCCAGTGAGTAGATCCCTGAGGATAAACCACCCCAGGCCACATTAACCCCTGGGGTGTAAGTAGCCTAGGTCAGACCACACCCCTCCAGACTACAATACACCCCTCTCATGTTAAAAGGATTTGAATGTGTTTACACACTTTAATTACTCACTTCCATTTACAAAGAGATCAATTAATCAATTAATAAAATTTTATTGATATAGCACCACATCACAACAAAAGTTACTTCATGACACTTTACATTTAGAGCTGGTCTAAGCCAGAATCTTAGGCCAACATGCCTTAAGAGTGAAACATTTGGCACGGGACACAAATGTATTTTCTTGGACACATGTAATACTACATCTCCACTGTCCAACTACTACACATACTGTCCTTATTACAGTCTTTCATAACATTCCGACCCGAGTACATGATCTGGAGAAAGTGTGACCTTGAAGCATCTGAAGGTGTTTAACTTTGAACATTTATATTGTAGCAAGGACTTGCTATTCTTAGAACTTGAAGTTTCAGGACGTGATGACGATCATTATATTATGAACAGTCAAATTAATTGAACAATCATTCATTCATTCATTCATTCATTTTCTGAACCCGCTTTATCCTCACTAGGGTCACGGGGGTCGCTTGGAGCCTATCCCAGCTACTTACGGGCAAAGGCGGGGTACACCCTGGACATTTCACAAGTTCATCACAGGGCTGAACATATAGAGACAAACAATCACTCTCACATTCACACCTATGGGCAATTTAGATTAACCAGTTAACCTATCAGTGCATGTCTTTGGATGGTGGGAGGAAGCCGGAGTACCCGGAGAGAACCCACGCTGACACGGGGACAACATGCAAACTCCACACAGAAAGGTCCCACCCCCCCCCATCGAGTGGTGTTGGAATCGAACTCAGGACCTTCTTGCTGTGAGGCACGACTGCTATCCACTGCACCACCGTGTCGCCTAACTGAACATTATGCTATAATTATGTTATAATGCTTTAGGTATGTGCTTTTATTTTAACGTGTAAATGTATAAGCCCTGAAATGGGAATAATAATGAAAAGAAGCAAGGGCGCATCTTTGTTCTTTCCACGTTTTGTTATGACTGAAATTATGTTAAAATTACTTTGTACAACATGAACATGACTCAGTAGTATAGGTATAAAAAAACAAATAAATGACCATGTATGACATCACACAATCAGGTTCAACACATACGACTGTACAACTCCTCCTTAACACATTAGCAGTATGATGCTAGCTTAGCTAGTGAAGCTAATTCAGTGTAACGGGCTCTATGCACAGCTCCACTACTTCCTGAACTTAAGGCCGCTCCTTTATTTCCTGTCTTTCATTATTGGACACACTGATTAATCCAGGTGTGTCTGCTGCTTCTTATTGCGACTACTGTGGTCAGACACACCTGGATTCATCAGCGTGTCCAATAATGAAAGACAGGAAATAAAGGAGCGGCCTTACGTTCAGGAAGTAGAGGAGCTGTGCATAGAGTCCACTGTCATGGTCCACAGCAGCTCACACCTGCAGCTCATCAGCCAATGAGCATCACATATAAGCAACTCTGTTTTTTCCAGTCTTTGTCAGATTGATGCTCTTATTTTGGAAGAAGACTTCAAGTCCCTCAGTCCGCCTCAACCAAGACGTGTAAGTTTTATCTGATGAGTTCTGTGTTCTAAGCCTGAGTTGAATATGAGATTTTTTTGTGAAGAAGGTTTCTGAGTTTTTTGTATCACATCCCAGAGTTTGTAATAGATTGTCAACCTGACTGCACTGTGCATGTGAGTCCGTCCCCTCACCTCATCACACTAATAAACAGTGTATAGACCAAACAATGCTTTAAAATTTGTAAGACCTAATTTACAGTTGTCTAAACTTATAAATATTTTACTTGAGGTTGGTTATATTATTTCGTTACCATACCTGAAAAAGGGGAATAATAATGAAAAGAAGCAAGACAAGTCTTTCTTTACGGAAGCGTATTGCATTCACAAAAAAAAATAATTTCGGCTCTGTTTTTCTGAATTAATGAGATAATTATCTCATAATTACGAGAAAAAATAAGTTAAAAAAAAAAATCGGCGCTGTTTTTCTGAGTTTATGAGATACTGTTTCCTGAAAAAAAAAAAAGCTCTGTTTTTCTGAGTTTATGAGATACTGTTTCCTGAAAAAAAAAAAAAAAAAGCTCTGTTTTTCTGAGTTTACGAGATACTGTTTGCTGAAAAAAAAAAAAAAAAGCTCTGTTTTTATGAGTTTACGAGATACTGTTTTCCGGGAAAAAAAAAAAGCTCTGTTTTTATGAGTTTATGAGATACTGTTTTTGAAAAAAAAAAAAGCTCTGTTTTTATGAGTTTACGAGATACTGTTTTCCGGAAAAAAAAAAAAAAAAAAGCTCTGTTTTTATGAGTTTACGAGATACTGTTTTCTGAAAAAAAAAAAAATGTGGCTGTGTTTCTCTGTCAGTGGGACAGTGGTCCCTGGTCCAGGCAGGAGCTCCTTCTATCTGTGCTGCTGAAAGCCTCTCGGGGGAGCGTGAAGTTGTTTCCGTTCTCGTAACCGGTTCCGATTACGGATCATGGAACTAGTTTCGTTCACAGAAATCAGAACCAAGCCCCGCTTCGTGCAGGGATCAAGCCCTTCAAGCACACCGGCGCTCGGAGCCTGTAACCCTGCTTCCTGACAGGGCACGACCGCGGTGATGGGAGTTGGCATTAATGAAGTCAAATAAAATGACATTCACCAGCATTAAAGAAAATATACACAGCAGAAGAGTGCAAATGTGGATTCATTTATTTGTCGGACCTGATGGAAAGCATTAGTCAGAACTAGATCCATGGAGGAGCGGCTTGGTGTACCGGTTCGTCCCCCCCCAATAACTTTCCATCAGGTCCAGGTGGACAGCTATCCGCTCCCCGGTGTGTAAGCCGGACTGGAGCGGGTGGACGGAGCAGCTCAACTCGACAGAACAGCGGCGGTCGGAGCCTGTAGCCCGGCTTCCTGACAGGACAGGACGCGGTGATGGGAGTTGGCATTAATGACTACCACTACTACTAGGACTCCTGCCATGGGGCGGGTGTCCCGTCCCGGTGCATTGGGCCGACCAGGTGAACCAGTGTTTTCCATGGCTGGTGGTCCTGTGCCAGCTGCTCTGCGTCCTCCATGGTAACTCCATGTTGTCGGAGGTCGCCTGCAATGACGTCGAGCCATCGGGTGCGGGACTTGCCTTGTGGTCGTTTCCAGTCTGCGGCCTTTGGGTCAAACTGAAGGATGGCTCTTGTTGGATGGTCAGGAGGGAGGCGGAGGACATGACCGAACCAGCGGGGGCGACGTTGCGCGGCCAGGCTGGATGCTTTGGGCTGGCGTGTGCGGGCTCCAAGCACCTGATTGGAAACCCGCTGGGGCCACCTGATGTTTTCGATGGTTCTGAGAGCCCTGCTATCAAAGCCATCTATTCTGGCAGCCAGAGTCTGGTTTAAGGGCCGTGTTTCCGAGCCATAGAGCAGGATGGAGAGGACGGCAGAGTTGTAGATCCGGGGCTTCGTCCTGCGTGAGATGGTCTGGTTCCGCCACAGTGGTTTCCAGAGAGACTGCAGAGCTGATGCTGCCAGGGCTCTTCTGCGGGTAATCTCTGGTTTTAGGTCCCCGTTGTCTGTCATCACCCCAGATACACAAAGCTCTTGACAGGTTCTACAATGTCATTACTAAGCTGCAAGGGAGGTGGATCTGGCCCATCACTGACATGCATGAGCTTGGTTTTTGTCCAGTTCACTTGGAGGCCAAGCTTCTGTGCCTCTTCACTGTAACTGCCCAGAGCATCTGTCAGCTGACTGTAGGATGTGCTGAGCAGGATGGTGTCAGCAGCGTACTCCAGGTCCTGGCATTAATGAAGTCAAATAAAATGACATTCACCAGCATTAAAGAAAATATACACAGCAGAAGAGTGCAAATGTGTATTCATTTATTTGTCGGACCTAATGGAACGCATTAGTCAGAACTAGATCCGTGGAGGAGCTCTTGGTGCCCCGGTTCACGCCCCACCCCCATAGCTTTCCACCTGGACCTGATGGAAAGCTGTCCGGGGGTGGGGGGTGAACCGGGACACCAAGACGCATATTTTCTTTAATCATGGTGAATGTCATTTTATTTGACTTCATTAATGCCAACTCCCATCACCGCGTCCTGTCCTGTCAGGAAGCCGGGCTACAGGCTCCGAGCGCCGGGGTTCTGTCGAGTTGAGCTGCTCCGTCCACCCGCTCCAGTCCGGCTTACACACCGGGGAGCGGATAGCTGTCCACCTGGACCTGATGGAAAGTTATTGGAGGGGGGACGAACCGGTACACCAAGCCGCTCCTCCATGGATCTAGTTCTGACTAATGCTTTCCATCAGGTCCGACAAATAAATGAATCCACATTTGCACTCTTCTGCTGTGTATATTTTCTTTAATGCTGGTGAATGTCATTTTATTTGACTTCATTAATGCCAACTCCCATCACCGCGGTCGTGCCCTGTCAGGAAGCAGGGTTACAGGCTCCGAGCGCCGGTGTGCTTGAAGGGCTTGATCCGTGCACGAAGCGGGGCTTGGTTCTGATTTCTGTGAACGAAACTAGTTCCATGATCCGTAATCGGAACCGGTTACGAGAACGGAAACAACTTCACGCTCCCCCGAGAGGCTTTCAGCAGCACAGATAGAAGGAGCTCCTGCCTGGACCAGGGACCACTGTCCCACTGACACAGAAACACAGCCACATTTTATTTTTTTTCAGAAAACAGTATCTCGTAAACTCATAAAAACAGAGCTTTTTTTTTTTTTTTTTTTTCCGGAAAACAGTATCTCGTAAACTCATAAAAACAGAGCTTTTTTTTTTTTTTCGGAAAACAGTATCTCGTAAACTCATAAAAACAGAGGTTTTTTTTTTTTTTTTTCGGAAAACAGTATCTCGTAAACTCATAAAAACAGAGCTTTTTTTTTTTCCGGAAAACAGTATCTCGTAAACTCATAAAAACAGAGCTTTTTTTTTTTTTTTTTTTCAGCAAACAGTATCTCATAAACTCAGAAAAACAGAGCTTTTTTTTTTTTCAGGAAACAGTATCTCATAAACTCAGAAAAACAGAGCTTTTTTTTTTTTTCAGGAAACAGTATCTCATAAACTCAGAAAAACAGCGCCGATTTTTTTTTTTTTAACTTATTTTTTCTCGTAATTATGAGATAATTATCTCATTAATTCAGAAAAACAGAGCCGAAATTATTTTTTTTTGTGAATGCAATACGCTTCCGTACTTCTTGGTCCCACGTTTCTTTATGACTAGAGAGGTCACTCATGGCTTAAACATGAGTGTAGAGCTTCCCCTGCTGGTCTAGTACTGTAACTACAAAACATTCAATACACTTTCCAGGGTATAATCTGTCCCAGGGGTTCTAACCCCAGGTATAGTCTGGACTATACTATGGCCTATTACACCAGCACTAAACTGTGTCCTTCCTGTCTGCACACCTACAAATACTTTAGTACATTGACTTAATTTGCATTGTAGACAAAATGTATACAACATTTGAGTTTCAGACCCATTCCTCTTTTTTTGTCCACATCAATAATCACCTTTGACCAAGGAAAGTGATTTAGTATTGACACCAGTTATACTTAATTTATCAAGAACAAACCACATTGTCATAATCATTTCATGAGAAGATGAAAAATATATAAATGGTAAATGGACTGAACTTATATAGCGCATTTTCTACACCTTAATAGTGCCCAAAGCGCTTTACAATTCCTACATCCACTCACACGCACATTCATACACCAGTAGGCGGTGGCTGCCATGCAAGGCGCTGCCAGGCTCTACTAGGAGCAATTTAGGGTTCAGTGTCCTGCCCAAGGACAATTTAAGCCCCAATTTAAGTCCAACTTCATGGGCAACAGTGTAGATGCATACATTCACACGCCTGTCTTTCAGGAAATCATAACTCTTAGTCTTTATAGTGGCAATCTAGCTACAAAAAATGCCACTTTGGGGATTTTGAAGACATTTCCAACTCATGATGGTGCGTAAAATTAAGGTCCGCCATGGATGTGTGTTTAATATTTTATTTACACACAAATCTTAAAAAACACCGGGTGCCGAATGACTTAAAATGAGCTCCTATACAAAAAGACAAAAATATTAATACAACACCCATTCAGACGGTCACACACACAAGCATGGTTGAAAAACTGTGTGGCTTCCCATGGCTCACATCCCCCTCTCTGATCACTTGTGTCTCCCTTATACAGGGTGACTGTATACTGTGAATTTCATCCTGAATTCTCTGTTTTAACTCATCCAGAGTTCTTGGTCGAGTCGTGTACACTTTACTCTTGAGATAGCCCCACAAGAAAAAAATCACAAACGGACAAATCTGGCGATCTAGGGGGCCAGGGAACGTTACCGAATCTTGAGATCACACGGTTACTGAACAATTCTCGCATAGCTGCCAATGGTTACTAAAATGGGGGTGTGTTTACTTGCTCAAGGTCACTGTCTCGCAGTGCTGCCACTTGCTCATGTCTGCCAATACTCACTTCAAAAATTCCCATTTTTTTGGGTCACCCTGTAATTTAAAAAAAATGAAAATTCCAGCATTGTTTCTTAAATGGCATGTTTTAAGGTGTCAATTACTATGAATAAAATATTTTTCTTCCATCACTCTTGGTTTTATTGGATTGTTAAACAGTTCCCATTTTTTTTGTGTCACCCTGTATAACCTCTGCCTGGCTGATTACTACCTATGCCCACAGGTGTGCAGGTAACCCTAGCAACCAGGTGCCTCACCACAAATGCACACCCACTTTCACACATACAAACACACACATGCAGCACAAGTCTAAATTGGCTACAACAGTCTTAATCAGATTTAAACAGGTGAATGTCATGTAAATTCACGGCCAACTGCTCTTTGTACCAGGCTTCACTTCTGCTGTGGATATGGGGGTCTCAGTATGAGTGCTTATGGAAATGGACCAGCATCAAGTGGAAATTCAACTACAGGTTTTAGCTCTTCCATGTTTCAGTTCTGGAGGTTTCCACTTGGTCTGGAGACACTCTTTTGGTGCTAACCTCCTATGAGGAGGTGAACTGAAAAGGCAAAATATTTACTGATACAGTGCCATCTAATGGACATTTTTTTGAAAGCACAGCATAGATGACCCAAACAGGTAGATGATACAGGATATTATAGGGTTAATGATTATCCTCTGGCTCTTTGGAATGCTTCACCTATTTATTTTCAAGTTGTATGAAAACACACTGTCTCCATTTTGCAAGCAGAAAACCCCAGATGTCATAACACAGACAGACCTACTCCTCTTTAAAGAAAAAAAAAAGTGGACATATATTAACAGGCTGATGAATAATTTACACTGTTTTAAACATTAATGTTTATGGTTGTGATATTTTACGGCAGAGCTGTAACATACTAGGAAGAATCTACCCTTCCAACATGTGCCTTATCGGAGTTTATTGCTGCCATTTCTTTTACGGTGTGGAATGTTTAGTTACCATATCTGGTTTATTGGGTTTTTTTTGTTTCATATTTTTATTGATGTGTATACAAGAAAATGAAAAGTACATGTCAATACCATGTCACACCGATGTCAACATTAACCAGGTTTGTAAACACCATTACTTTTAGATTTGCGTATTTTTTTGGAACAAATAACAATGAAACCTGACAAACAGAGATGGGTATCACGGCCAATTTCCTTAATCGATTCGATTTCAATTCATAAGGTTCTGAATCGATTAATTGCGATTTGATTTGATTCAATATTAATTGATTGATTCAGATTCATTTAGTGATACCAAACTACAATTTTCAGTTGTAACTTGATTATTTGACTACTGCAGCCACGCAACACAGAATCAGTATTGATATTAGAAAGGAACTAAATCTGACACTTCAGCAGTAAACAGATGAATCTGCCCTGAAATAATGAACAGGACACAAACATGTCAATGTTTCTACATTAGCTCAGAACAGACTTCTTCGTCATCTTTATTCTGTTTTATACCTGGTGCTTCCAGCCTTAAGGCACATTACTGTCACCCTGGGGCACTGACACCAATTTGGCCCCCTGAAACAGAATCATGTTGGGCCATTGGTACAAGAAACTCACTGCAGGGGGAGGGTGGGCGGAGCTTCGTGATTTCCTCTTTATATATTCCTCTAACTCCACACTCAGCCACAGGGGATCGAAGTTAATATTTCTAGAACGACTGGCTTCCGTGACCCACCTCTGCCAGCCAGCTCCTCTGCACTGCAGGTTCGAGTTTGAGGCTGGGAGGACCTCCCATAGGGGTTTTCCCCACCCTTCCTCCATGTTCCTCCAGCGTCAGAACTGTTGCGAGCACGACCAAGACTCTCTCCACGTCTCCACGAGGGGCTTGCGAGACGGAGCCGGCCACACTTCTGCATTGGTGGTTCCTGGGTCATTGACTCACGGTCCTGCTCTGAAAAATCAATCTCATCCACCATTAATTGATTACGCAAAATTAAAAACAAATCGATCAAATTGATTTTTTTACCCAGCCCAACTGACAAACAATACTATGAAAAGAATACTAAGACATAGCCTGAATAAAATAATTAAATTGGTGGCATAAACATAAGAAAATAAATAAATAATAAATTATAATGGGGAGAAAAAAAGGGAGGGGGAAGGGAATTACATTGTCTCAAAAAAATCCATAAACGGTTGCCATTTATTGTAGAATTTGTTCAAGTTTCCCTGTTTTGAAAATCTAATTTTCTTTACTTTTAAAAAGGACATAACCTCATTAATCAATTGTGTGCTGGAAGGGGCAATTGTAGATTTCCAACTAGAAGCACTCGGAGAGTGCAGACCTCCGCCAAGGCTGATCAGTGCCCCCCCCCCCGTGGGCCCCCCCACGCCAAGGAGGTTATGTTTTTGCCAGGGTTTGTTTGTTTGTCTGTCTGTCTGTCTGTCTGTCTGTCTGTCTGTTTGTCTGTCTATTAGTGTGCAACATAACTCAAAAAGTTATGGACAGATTTTGATGAAATTTTCAGGGTTTGTTGGAAATGGGCCCCCCCGTGGGCCCCCCCACCCCCGATCACCACCAAAATTTAATCATTTCTTCCTTATCCCATTTCCAACAAACCCTGAAAATTTCATCAAAATCTGTCCATAACTTTTTGAGTTATGTTGCACACTAACAGACAGACAGACAGACAGACAGACAGACAAACAAACAAACAAACCCTGGCAAAAACATAACCTCCTTGGCGGAGGTAATTAAAAAGGAGGTGGCGTTTAGCAATCAGGGAGGTAAAAGCTATTACTTCTAATTCTTTAGCAGAGTATTGGGTATACTCTTCTAGGAGACCAAAAACACCAATGTGTGGTGAAGTGTCAATAGTTTTCAAAAATACCTTGGACATGGTGTTAAAATAAATTAGCCAAAAATTTGTCAGGGCTGGACAAGAAAAAACACATGTGTGTGAGATTGCAGGGTGAGTCTCCACATCTGTCACAGACATCTACCGTATTTGGGAAAATCTGAGCCTGCCTTGTCTTTGAATAGTGACATCTAAATGCAACTTTAAACTGTATCAAGGTCAAACGAGCACAAATAGAGGTTTTGTGAATGACCTTCAATGCAGATTCCCACCAATGTTCCTCAAAAACCAGTCCTAATTCACGCTCCCAAGTTTCTTTTGTGTTGGAGGTTAAACAACCATCGTTTAACTGAATAGTGCTATAAATTTTCGAAATTAAAGACCTTAGGTGCAAAGGTTCACCCCACGGTTGCTCAGGTGGAAGGTGAGGGAAATATCTGGTTCATTAATGCTTTATCAGCAAAGGTATGATAGTCTGTTGGATAAATGTAATTAAACTTGTTGATTGAATCTTGGACAGGATTTTGGCCACTCCTCTCTATTTGGTTAAAGTTCCATGTGACATAAAAGCTTTTCTACACACAGGATTCAATAAAGTACCTTTATTTACCTTTCACACACCTAAGGAGTTGGCTAATATTTAGAGTCTGTAATATATGACCGTTTTCATCTCCAGGATGGTTGTTTTGTTTGCTCGGTTCATTCTAGTTCCCGAAGTCTTACTGTATGAGTCAGTGCATGCCATGTGAAACTGGTAAAGCTGGTCAATGTTCCCCCTGTTACTTTATGAAACTT
Organism: Sphaeramia orbicularis; assembly: GCF_902148855.1. Lineage (NCBI taxonomy): Eukaryota > Metazoa > Chordata > Actinopteri > Kurtiformes > Apogonidae > Sphaeramia > Sphaeramia orbicularis. The sequence goes on along the minus strand of NC_043957.1, from coordinate 17,936,216 downwards.
ATCCCTTTTTCGTGCAGTTCTAGTGACTGATTTTAATTTATTTACACTGAATGACTGTCTCTTTGGTTTTCCACTAAACTCAAAATGAAACAGTGTCTTTTTAGTTGAGTTCAAATCATATTCCAATCATTGTCTTAAATGAGTGATATTTAGCCTTTTTTAAATGGAATTATGTATTTTAAAACATTTCCCTGTGGTCTGCATGAACTGTAAATGCTATACTTGGGTTTGAATTCTTCATTAATTCAACTCCACAGGTCCATCTTCAACCCTATTTCTGAGTAATGACACCAGAAAGGTTGTTTTGAACGCTGGCCCTTTAAATGCACATGAGCCACTTCAGGCTCCACCCCCTCCAGGTTGTTGGCCATGCTTTCTGTCCCGTTCAGTCACTTGTGATCGTTAATACAACTAACAACTGAACATTTTAGGTAATCGGTTCGAAGTTTGGACATATTTTCAGTTTTCAGTAGAACCGCTGCTGCTGATAAACAATTCTATCATACTCTGAGAAATGTTCGTCAGAAGTCTTGACCTTATATGTGCAAATGCCGTGACGTAACTAGTTATCAAAAACATAACAAATCAAACAGGAATTAAAACAGGTTGTAGAAATCCCCTCGATTTTTGCCAGAATGAATATAAAGATAGTTTTGCAGCACCTGGAGGGTTCAAATTCAAACTTCATGAACTATTTGGGTCCAAATACACGAATAAATGAACAAAGACTAATAAAAGTAGGTTTAGCAAAATATGACCCCTTTAAGAAAAAGATTCATTTTTGTTTAACTGTATAAAGAAATGTGTTGACTTTCTCCTACTATTTCTGTATACGCATTCATTTTACAATACAATACAAGATATCTGGAACATACCAATAATCTATACTTACTCTCACACATGCTCAAATTAAAGGATTTGGTGAAAATTAAAACAGCACAAATATTATACAAAGCAAGAAATAAATTACTTCCAAGTAGCATACAGAAATTATTCACAGATAGAGAGGGTAGTTTTAACAAGAGACAGAGACTAAATATGAAAAATTTTACCAGAACAAATCTTAAAAAGATGTTCATTTCATGTTGTGGAGTGGTTTTGTGGAACAGATTGGAACTAAAAATCAAACAGAGTGAAAACATCACAAAATTTAAAAAGATGTATAAAAACCTTATTTTTCAGAGATTTAGTGGCAGTGAATGTGAGTACAACAGTAATTTTATCACTGGTGATGAAATGCTTTGAAAAACTGGTCCTAACACCAACCTTAGACCCACATCAGTTTGCGTGGAAGGTGAACAGTTTCATGGAGGACGCCATAGCTACAGCCCTAAATGATGCACTGTCCCATTTGGAGCACCAGCGGAGATACGTGAGGCTGCTTTTTATGGACTACAGCTCAGCGTGGTACAATAGCTGCACAGCACCTTAGAGGAAAGCTCTCCAGAGGGTCGTTAAAACACCTCAGAAGATTGTTCCACTGCCTCAAAAAGAACAGAACATTACAAAGGACAGTTCACATCCTGGTCACATTTACATGATAAGACAAACAGACTAAAGAACATTTTTTACCCAACAATGCAGAAAAACATATCTGATGTTCAGTATGTTTTAAGGGATCAGTACAATGACAGAATGTATGTTTGTGTGAGTGAATGGTTTCTGCTTGTTTTTTTTTCTCTTTTTTTTTTCCCCCACATATTTATTTTATCTGTATGATGCACAGTGTGGATGGCATTTTGATTTTTGTTGTACTTACAACAAATGACAATGCAATGACATAAATCTATTCTATTCTATTCTATTCTATTCTATTCTATTCTATTCTATGTCCTCCTTTATGTTTGTTGAATGTCTTTTAATTGGGTTTGTGTGGATGCAGTACAGGTGGACTCTACATTACAGGACAAAGTCAATCTTGAGTCTTGAATTTTACATCTTATCCACCATTAGTGCTGGGTGATAGCGTCACTTCATTCGCTCCCAGTTCATTTTCACATTGATTTTAAAACTCTTTTATTTGTTTTTAAATGTTTTCATGGTCTTGTCTGACCTCCTACAGCCGGATGCTTCCTCAGCTCAGCATATCAGTCTCTGCTTGTCATCGCCAAGACAAGGAGGAAGTGTTTTCAGTTGCTGCTCTGAAAATGTGGATGAGTTGCCTCACTTCCTGGTTTTATCCTGTTGTAAAACATATTTTTTCTCTTTGGCTTTTAATGCATTTAGAGATAATGGCTTTATTTTACTATCTGTCCCCCCGAGAGGGAGGTACAGCAAGGGGTATTATTTTTGGTTTGGTTTGTTTGTTTGTTTAACATTCTAGCACCAAAATTATGGTTGAATTCATACCACATTGGGTTTATAGATTGCAGGTGACCAAGAATAGACCTGGTTACATTTTGGGAACAGCAGGTCAAAGTTCAAATTTTTTATGAATTTTCTTTTTTTTCTCCCATTTACTTATAATAGGTGAAAATTTCACGTCTATAAATACATCAATTTTGTTTCAATTTACTTCCAGCTTCACACATATATAGAGGCAGTTCATATGCTGACATCAGCACATGCATAGACATGATGACATCGGTTGGATCGATGCCAAAATAAGCTACAATATGTGTGAGAGGCGGGGTTTGTTGTGCCTGGAACCACTGGTTTTTATTGTTTTTAGGATTGGATTGGGGTGACACAGTGGTGCAGTGGTTAGCGCTGTAGCCTCATGGCAAGAAGGTCATGGGTCCATTTCCAACACCACCTTCTTCTGTCTGTCCTTTGTCTTCTTTTAGGAGAGAAACCCTACATTTGTCCGTACGAGGGCTGCAGCAAGCGTTATTCCAACTCCAGTGATCATTTTAAACACACCCGCACTCACTACGTGGACAAGCCTTACTGCTGTAAGATGGCCGGCTGCTTGAAGCGTTACACAGACCCCAGCTCATTACGGAAACACATCAAGGCCCATGGGCATTTTGTTGCTCAGGAACCAGGAGCTCAGAGCAGGCTGGGGGTGGGGCTAGGCCTCCCTATGCACCAGGTCAACGCTGAACGTCCCTCCATGGGCGGGGCTCAGATCATCATTCCTGGAGCAGCTGCTCTCCTGGGGGGCCTGGGGACCTCTTTACCTCTTGCTTTCTGCCACCCCAGAGCCCTGGCCCCCCATGGTGCACCTCTGTTCTCTGTGGGCAGGGGAGGAAGCAGCAGCATGGGGCCGCTGAGCATCTCCGACTCCCCTTTGGTTCACTTCGGACTTTCCGCTGCATCGGTGTTGGGGCTGGGGGCGCTGGGAAGTCTGGAATGGATGGTACGAAAGGATCCGGAAGGTGAAGAGGAAGACGAAGAAGGTGTGGGGGAGGCAGAGGGGGAGGCGCTGAACCTGTCTTCAGGGGTGGGGTCCAGACAAAATGACCCTTTGTCCTGGGTGGTGGTTCCCCCGAGGGCGCTCTTCCTCAAACCAGCTGTGGTCAGCTAGAATGTGCACTTAGACTCCTTCTAATGAGTACTGGGTTTGTGTGTTCATGTGTCTGTTTTCTTGTGTGTTTACTTGGATCTGTGTGGTGACAAAACTTAAGCCATGAAGAGACTCAGTGTTACTTTTGTGCCAGCTCCCAAATTAATTTTTTTCTCTATTTCATCTTCCTGAAGCTAGTTATCATCATTTATTATAATATCATCCTCTTTATTTTGCATTTTTTCAGTAAAAATCTGGTATTTTCCCATATTTCATTCACTGATCATGTAGATTTTCTTAAAAGCTCAGGATGAAGTTGAAGCTGAATTATATCAGAAACAGAGAAAATTGAAGAAAAAGTGACTTTTCAGCAAAAAATATCCATGACGATCCTGCACCCTATGCTGTCCACTCTGGTGGTTTTGCAAGTGGAGCCACACTGATGATTTCCACCTGCCTCAAGTGGCCCACTTATTTAAGCCGCACAAAATGGCTGTTCAGCTCTCTGCTCCAGTCTGTTCTGGTCTAGATCCTGCCCTATTCTGGTCTGGTCTGGTCTGGTCCACCTGGCCCTGCTCATCTCAACTGGCTTCGTCTGTTGTTTTGTTTATTCTGTTTAAGTTTTGACTGAGTTATTGACAAGTTGAGTTTAATAAATTACCATTTGACTCTTTACTACCTTGTCTGTCTCCATCTTTGTCACAGCCTAAGAGCCGGGTTGTGAAATACCCATAACTGAATGTAGTGAGTAGTGTTAATCAAATGCTGGACCATGTAGTAGAATGACAGAAAATGGTTAAAAAAAAAAAAGAAAGAAAAAAAAAGAAAAAAGAAAGAAAGAAAAATTTGCTTATTCATATCGATTTTATTTTATCTTATTTTATTTCAGTTTAGTTTAGTTTAGCTTAGCTTCGTTTAGTTAATTATTCATTAACCCAGGAAGGTCCCCTTGAGATCTAGAAACTCTTCTTCCAGGGAGGAGGATAAAACAAATGCAAAAAGAAAAAGGCAAATACACCATGTCAGCCACGTCATCTATGAACCATTTACGAGTACAGACAACGTGCATAGCAGGAACTGGAAGCAGGAAATAAAGATAGTGTTTCAGATGAGAATATGTGGTTGTGGTGTCTTTACAGAACACAGTCCTGATCTTCCAAAATGAATTCAAACTTAACACTAGAACTGCCATGAAAACATTTTAACACCTCTCACCTATTAATATGCATGTAACTCTGTTTTAATAAAAACCCAATAACTTTTTAAAACAATATAACAATAAGAATCAAATAATGATAATAATGATAATAACATACAATGATAATTTATAGAGAAGATAGATCTCTTTGCTTATTTAGGCATTTATAACATATTACAGCAGAACAGGCCTGTGGTGCTCTTTCTTTGTAAATATTTCTGAATTTATGTTAATTTCCAACAGCAGCAAGGGACTGTTATTATTGTAATGCTTAATATTTATGGGCAGTTTTCTTTTTTTTTTTTTTAATCTATCTGACAGTTTTCTCATATTTTATAACCTGTATTTTTCCATTGATAGTTGAACTGAAGTGCATTCATATGGTTATATTGCTAAAATAAAAGAAATCCTAAAGTGGAAAGATTCATAAAATTATGATGTTATATTATTCCATCTGTTTTAATGAGCTATTTACAAAAAAAAGTCTAAATATTCCAGTAACAGACTTCTTTTAATTTATCCATATAGTTATGATAGTGTTTATTATATTGTTACATTGATGGTAGAGGTTTCTATTAATAGTACTAACAGTAGCAGTAGCAGTATATCCACTGTTAGTACTTGTATTTGGAGTAGTAGTATTAACAGTTATGGGTATTTGTTGAAAGTGTTAGTAATTATTATACTAGTAAAAGCTGTTCTAGTTTTTTAACAGTTGTAGTTTGCTGTGCATCCACGTGTCTCCCCTTTTGTCATGATGTGATGCTATAGAAATAAAATTTGATCGACTGATTGATCATTTGTAATTATAATGCCTGCAGTAGGACAGGGTTAAAATGACTTAATGGTGGTTTAAGGAGGTACTACATTTTTGATGCTTCTACTGTTTTTTAAGTTTTAATTTTAATTTTTTAAATTAGATTTTTATCCTGTTTGATTATTAATTTATTTTCTCATACATGATGTTGTTTTATCTCATTTCTTCATTTTTTTGAATTGATTTAACAGCATCATGTTACATTATCCCTGCCCTCTTTACTCCGATTCACTTAATTTATTCGAAGTGCCATATTTTTTGTATTTGTTGTACACATCTCTCTTATTGTGTTGCTTCTGTTTTGTGTTTTTACTTGCTTCTTGTTTCCTGCTGTTGTGCCCTCTATCAAAGCACTTTGTAAACTTTGTTTTTAAAGGTGCTATACAAATAAAGCTATTATTATTATTATTATTATTATTATTATTATTATTATTATTATTATTATTATTATTATTATTATTACTGTTCAATCCAATCCATTTTTATTTATAAAGAACAAATTTAAACAAACACAAAGGTTTCCAAAGTGCTGCACAGTTAAATAAATGCAATAAAAACATAAGAAAAAGGCAAAATGCTCAATAAAAACACAATGAAACACAATAAATAAATAAATAAATAAATAAATAAATAGACTGCATGCCTCAGAAGCCAATCAGAGGACAGGATTCAGTCTTGTGGTTACTCAGCGGCAGCCAAAACACAACATTGTCTCACATGGAGGAAATATGCAGGAGTTCCGTCTCAGCAGATGACTTCATAGTGAGACGTGGGTCCACATCACTAGCCTGGAAATGATTCTGTTTTGACAAGACTGACGTCGGTCAAAATAATAATATATGCAAGATATGCCGAAAAATGGTTGTCGTGAAGAGCAGTTCAATGACAAATCTGTTCCACCACTTGGGAACAAACCATATGAAACAGTATGAGGAATATGTAAAACTTTATGACTCCAGAAGCATGACTACAGCTAAAGAAAAGATGAGTAAATCTGCACAACACACTCAGCCTAACCCTCACTGAGTCATTCAGCAGAAGATGTAAGAAGCACTTTAAATACGAACAAGAGATGTTGTTCTGAAAAACTGTGTCTATCCATAGATGTCCTGGTAAGCAAGTAGAGTTTTGCACCATTTTTTGTAAAAGAAAGAAAGAAAGAAAGAAAGAAAGAAAGAAATTCATGTTTTAAAGGATATTGTCAGAGTATCGTTATCGGGAAATTTAAAAGAAATAATCGAGATATTTTTTTTGCCCATACGGCCCACCCCTACTACGAGGTGTGAAAAGCCAAAGAGAAGAGGTGGGTTTTAAGAAGAGTTTTAAAATTAGACGGTGCGGAGGCCTGTCTAATGTGCAGCTGCAGTTCATTCCATAGTTTTGGAACTGTGACAGAAAATGTTCGGTCCCCTCTGAGCTTCAGCCATGTTTTGGGAACCCTCAAGAGCAGCGGGTCAGCTGACCTGAGAGATCGGCTGGGTGTGTGGGGGTGCAGAAGCTCAGGGAGGTATGCTGGGGCGAGACCGTTTAGATGTTTAAAAGCAAATAAAAGAATTTTAAAATGAATTCTAAAATGGATGGGAAACCAGTGGAGTAGGAATGTAACGACTACCGGTATAACAATAAACCGCGGTAAAATTCCAGACCTTTAGTATTACCGTTTAAGTTCTAATTATCACGATAACCGTGTTTGATTACTGCACTTTGAAAACTCATGGTACTGCTCATTTCCCGGAGAAGCAGCAGCATTCCAGGCACACATGCCAGTATGCAATGTCTATTTATCTATGAATAAGAAACTAAAACAACTTAAACTTGATATGAAAAATGGTCAAACAATGGCCATAAGGTTCCATCTTTAATGCACATTTGTATGTTTGATGTTTACATGTTAATATTTGAATGTTTCTGCAACAGAAAGTACATTGTGCCTATTATTTTATTGTATTTATTAATTTTTTTTTTTTTTTCAGAATACAACTTTATTATATTATTTCAGTGTATGTATAAGTATTTTTTGAACATTTTGAGCACAATTTCAACAATATCGCGAGAATAATGATAACCGTGATAATTTTGGTCACAATAACTGTGATATGAAATTTTCATATTGTTACATCCCTACAGTGGAGTGAAGCTAAAATCGGTGAAATGTGCTTAAACTTTGTTGTGCCAGTTAAAGACGTGCAGCGGCGTTTCTTAACCAGTTGAAGACATGTGATGGAGGGCCCACTGACGTCCCCCATATGAAGAGCATTGCAGTAATCCAGCTGAGTGGTCACAAAGGCGTGGATTATGGTTTTAAATGTGCTGTCTCTGGAGAAAAGGTCTTATTTTTGCCAGCTGCCTTAACTGGAAGAAACTCCATTTTACCACTACAGTCTACAGTTTGTCCAGAACTCTGCTGCGAGGCTTCTGATCTGCACAAACATCACTCCCATTCTTAAATCACTCCATTGGCTCCCTATTCTATATCGTTTTCATTTTTAAATTCTGGTGCTGACTTTCCGGGTGTTAAGTGGCCAGGCCCCTGCATACATTGCTGCCCTGACTCAGCCCTACAGCTGGGCTCGCAGCCTGAGGTCTTCAGAACAGCACCTGCTGATGGTTCCACACACCTGTCTCAGCACACGGGCTGACAGGTCTTTTAAAGCTGCAGCACCACGGCTCTGGAATGACCTGCCTCTACACCTACGGTCCATGGACTCTGTAGAGTTTTAAAAAAACACCTCAAAACACTCCTGTTCAAGCAGGCCTTTTAATTTCCCAACTGACTCAGGGCTGCTACAAACTGACTGCACTTCATGTATTTATCATGGGCGATTTTAGCCCATTTTTGGGGGTGCTGAAGCACACACACACACACACACACACACACACACACACACACACCTTGTCTCAAAAATGGTTTGAGATTACGATTAAGTACGATTGTTTTTTCTAAAAATAAAAAAAGAGCCAGATTCAGGTAAGATTCTAACATCAACTCGTGTAACTGCATTTTCCACAGCAACCAAATATTCTATTACACTGACCTTGTAACTTGGATAAATGTACCAGTTTATATCTCTTATTAGATATAAAACATACTGTTTGGTTATTTGCCTTTTGGTTAAAGCACAAAGAGAGAGAGGGGAGCAGCGAGACACTGAACATATACACTGGTCCACAGTTGTTTGTTTTTTTGTTTTTTTCTTAAATTATCTGCCTCAGAGATTAAATGTGCTAAATGTTATGTATTTTAATCAGATTAACTGGAAAACAAATGACCAAAACTGGTTTGCTGATGTTTTGACAGTATATGATAGTGTGTTCTTCCACATATTTGTTGGTTTCTGTCCATTTCTAAACAGATTAATAAATGTTCCACTGATAGAACCTGCACAGTGAATGTACTGTCATGTGCAGACAGTGTTTGAAGTAGATCTGGTAGCTCTGACACTAATATTCCTCTGGAGTTAAACCCATTCTCTTGTTGATGTATATGTTGAGGAGCTACTGTATATAAATGGAGGATTGTCTTCCACCACCAATTAGAGTTGGGGTATATTTCTTTTATGATTCCAGTCCATTCCTCTTTTACTGTGGCTCAGCATTTAAATAACTTTGCTCAGATTTGATGGTTTATTCAGAGTTTCTCATACCCAAAATTTTTTTTGGCTTTTCTTTCACAAATGTGGGGATGATGGTCCGAAATTGCATTAAAATGTACAAAACAGTGAAATTTCTCTTGCCTGGCCAGTCAGCACTGCGGGTGCTCAGCACCCCTAAACCTCTGATCCTAGAATCACCCCTGGTATTTATCATGTTTTAATTGTATTTTAACTGTGTTTTATTGTGTTTTAATGGTATTTTAATTGTATTTTTTTCATACTGTTTATTTGTACTTCACATTGTAAAGCAATTTGTGACTCTGTCTGTGAAAAGTGCTCTATAAATAAAATTTACTTACTTACTTACCACAGCTTTACTTTCAGAATCAGAATCAGCTTTATTTGTCACGAGGGGGAAAATGAGAGGACTCAAATGCACAGTACTGAAGGGAAAAAATAACAAGTTTATTTAACAAAAAATGAAAACCAGACAACAAAAAACCTAATACAAAAACTAAAGTAGAGTCCATAGGAAAAAAAACATACAAAACCTGAGTCAGAGTCCGTGGATGAATATGATCAAATGTCCGGGCTATGGAAAGGAGAGAGGAGTAATGGACCAGCGCTGCATGGCTGCAAACCTAATCCTTAAATAGGCCAATGGTAATTGGCTGCAGCCACGCAGCGCCAGCAGGTGAGTATGATGATGATAATGATTATAACAAAAGAGGAGCTGAGGGTCACACAGGCACAGGTCCATGACCAAAAGGGAGGAGCAAAGAGTCACCCAGGCACAGATCCTGACAGGACCCCCCCCTCAAGGGACGGCATCCTGACGTCCCCAGAGATGCGAAAAAGCCCCCCACGAAGACCAGGGCATCCTGGCAAAAGGGGCATGAAGAACCACAGGGGAGATAGGCTGAAGTACCTCCCGGTGGGACGGTGTGAAGAGCCTCCGGGCGAAGAGGGTGAAGCACCTCCCGGTGAAACGGCGTTAAGAGCCTCCGGGTGGACTGGCTGCAGAACCTCAGGGCAAACAGGCTGACGCACCTCCCGGTGAAACGGCGTGAAGAGCCTCCGGGCGAAGAGGGTGAAGCACCTCCCGGTGAAACGGCGTGAAGAGCCTCCGGGCGGACTGGCTGCAGAACCTCAGGGCGAACAGGCTGAAGCACCTCCCGGTGAAGCGGCGTGAAGAGCCTCCGGGAAGACTGCCGAAGCACCTCAGGACAGACCTCCGGACCAGGACGTGGAAAACCTCCAAACCAGGATGATGTAGCCCCTCCGGACCAGATCATGGAGAAACCTCCCGACCAGGACGTGAGAACCCCTCCAAAACAGGACAGAAAAATCCCCTGGTTCGTGGACCTCCAGGGCTGTGGCAGACAGGACTCCAGCTGGGCTTAGGACATTGACTGGAACTGAATATGGCTGGACTAGTGACTCTAACTGAGACAAGACAGACCGAACACTGACTGGACTACAGACATCGACTGGAATTGGACTATGGCTGGACCCATGACTCGAGCTGACTGAGACTGGACAGACAGGGCTATGGACTCTGAGACTGGACAGACAGGGCTATGGACTCTGAGACTGGACAGACAGGGCTATGGACTCTGAGACTGGACAGACAGGGCTATGGACTCTGAGACTGGACAGACAGGGCTATGGACTCTGAGACTGGACAGACAGGGCTATGGACTCTGAGACTGGACAGACAGGGGAACGGACTCTGAACTGACAGGGAGACACAAAGAGCGAGGCCGAGACGGGGAGACACAAAGAGCGAGGCCGAGACGGGGAGACACAAAGAGCGAGGCCGAGACGGGGAAACAGGAACGCTGCGTGGACGGACGGAACCGGACTTCAGGAACGTTGCCGGACGGAACCGGACTTCAGGAACGCTGCCGGACGGAACCGGACTTCAGGAACGCTGCCGGACGGAACCGGACTTCAGGAACGCTGCCGGACGGAACCGGACTTCAGGAACGCTGCCGGACGGAACCGGACTTCAGGAACAGACAGGAACAGGCTTTAAAAAACGCTGCGCGAACAGACAGAATCAGATTGCAGGAACGCTGCACGGACATACTGAATCAGGCTTCAGAAAACGCTGCGCGGCCGGAACCGGACTTCAAGGAGGGGAAACTACCAGACGGCGTACTAGCCTCCAGGTAGTACTGAAAAATACACAGAAAGACAAATACACGGAGAAATACACACGGAGAAATACACACGGAGAAATACACACGGAGAAATACACACGGAGAAATACACTCAGAAAACGGCACACACGGACAGAGAGAGACAGGGAGGAACGAATAAAACAAGCAGAACAAACAAACTAACATGAACAGGCAGATCAGAGCTAATAAACTCACTCAAACCATTAGACACACGAAGGAAAAGACACAAGAGAAGAACCCGGACCCCACGAAGGCCCAGGTCCCCACAAGGAATAGGACACTGGAACACGAGGCGGAAACAGACGAGAGACAGAAACTCACCGGAAAAAACAACACGGGAGGAGAGCCCGGACTCAGCGTGGTCCGTGGCCCCACACAACATGGGAACGCCGGTAAAACAAGGCAGGAAACAAACAGGGAACAGAGACACACTGGGAGAAAAACCGGGGTATGCACCCGACGGCTCCGGGACCTCCCGAACCAGCCGGCACGGAGGAGACCGAGCCGCCGTCGCTGAGGACAAGGGTGAGGACAAAGGTAAGTCTCAGAAAAGCCGGATATAGGACAGGGAAGCGCAGAGCGACGATATAGAGGAGAACTATGGAAAGGCGAACGAAACCAGGGATGAAAAAACTAAAAACACGGAAAAACGAAAAAACGGGTCCCTTCAGTACCGGCTGAGTCCAGGTATGGCTGGTCCATTCTGTCACGAGGGGGAAAATGAGAGGACTCAAATGCACAGTACTGAAGGGAAAAAATAACAAGTTTATTTAACAAAAAATGAAAACCAGACAACAAAAAACCTAATACAAAAACTAAAGTAGAGTCCATAGGAAAAAAAACATACAAAACCTGAGTCAGAGTCCGTGGATGAATATGATCAAATGTCCGGGCTATGGAAAGGAGAGAGGAGTAATGGACCAGCGCTGCATGGCTGCAAACCTAATCCTTAAATAGGCCAATGGTAATTGGCTGCAGCCACGCAGCGCCAGCAGGTGAGTATGATGATGATAATGATTATAACAAAAGAGGAGCTGAGGGTCACACAGGCACAGGTCCATGACCAAAAGGGAGGAGCAAAGAGTCACCCAGGCACAGATCCTGACATTATTGGCCAAATATGTGAACACATACAAGGAATTTGGCTTGGGTTTTTACATTGCTCATGACATACAGTTCTGACATGAACCCAGACAACATGGGGACCTAAACATAACATAAACAAACATTCGACTAGAGACGAGGACAACAATGGGTTGAGATTTACAGTGGTTTTATAATGTAATATGTACAGAGTGCAAATTGGAGTTTTTATACAGTGAGTGGGTATGTACAGGAATATGGTCTGTAAAAATATATGTTTATGCATATGTTATTGTAGAGCAAATAGAGTTTTTTACATAGTACGAATTAGACAGTTTTGTACAGAGTGCAAAATATAAGTTTGTGAGTTGGTGAATTGGAGTCGGGGGGGTACTGACACTGGATGGCTCATGGAGTCTGGCTGTCAAATTTTAAGATTAAAGGTGTGTTATATTCCCGTAGACTGTTGTGGTAGACTCATGCCCCTGTGCCATGTGACCTGCTGTATTTCCAAGCCCTCACCTCGGCAAACAAAGTAATTACACCCATGAGTAAAAAGAAAAAAAGAAAAACCTACAAGGCCTATTATTATAATGACGCAGGATTTGTGGGAGGAGAATGTGACACTCCCACACAGACCTGTTTGTCCTACTGATTTTTGCACATTCTGATGAATGTCATGTAAGTTTCAAATTAAATTTCCTTGTTGGTTTTAAGGAGTTCACTTCTGCGATAAGGATCTGAACAATGTCAGCCTCGTATTTAATGAAACTACGAACAAAAGAGAAACCAACTCAAGTCAGAACAATGAAGTTACAGTAAAGATGTGTATTAGGCAATAAGAACAAACATTTGCTCCAGATGAATGTTACATATTAGCCCAGTCATAAAAACAGTGTTTTGAGGATCTGTGAAGGAAAGAAGTTGAATGAAAGCTACATGTGGCCAGTATGTGTGCTGATTCATATTTTTTTTTATTTTTCCTGATCAGTATTTCACAAATATCCAAGTGTATTGCGTGTGTTTTATGAAACTGTATAGTCACACATTTCATTTCATTTTATAAAACTGAATTTTAACCCTGATGTAAAATGGTTAAAGGGGTTATATTTTGCTAAACCAACTTTTATTAGTCTTTGGTAAATGGGTGCTTCTATGAAACTGGGTTCATTTTGTTACCTGGCACTTTACCAACTTTTTAGACCCAATAATAAAAGAGACATTTTGACATATTTCCCCCCAGGATGTACCTAATGGTGACCTCAGATAAATGCAAAAAAAAAGGATACTCTTGTTCTGAGCCATCCCAAAATTAAGGACTTTTTAATAAAATATTGGGGCCAAAATAGGACCAAAATTGGGGCAGGAAAAGCTACCTAGGTGTCAGTGCATTAGATCTGGAACACGTGGCTGTAAATACTGCTATAAATAAAGACACTGTGTTAAATTTGATGATCCTAGTGTTTTTTTCTAATCCAGACACGCGGGTTTTTCATGAATCTCAGGCTCATTCTAGGTTTTATGTGTAACCCATCGTGTCCACTTGTGTTACATACAGAACCTGCCCATTTAAACACACAGAAATCGTGAGTGATTTTGCAACAGTGGTCATTTTTGTGAAACACTCTCCCTTGTATAATTTGCTCAATTCCCAAAATGTACCTGTGAGAGAATAACGAGATATTTAAAAAAAATAATAGCGCGTAATTTTAGTGTCCCTTTGTGTTACATGCGGATTTTTGTATTAAATATAATGTAAAATAATATAAAAATGTGTTTTATCGGAAAAATAGTTTCTCTTTTATCTCAGTAAATATTTATTTTTAAAATAGACCCTTGGTGCTTCCAAACTTGTCTCATAACATTAGTCTACATCTGGTTTAAATTTTTACCCCCCTCGTCCTGTTTTTAGGGACCAGTTTCATAGAAGCACCCACATTTATTTGTGTATTTGGACCCTAATAGTTCGTAAAGTTTGAATTTGAACCCTCCAGGTGCTGCAAAGCTATCTTTATATTCATTCTGGCAAAAATCGAGTGGATTTCTATAATCTGTTTAAATTCCTGCTTAATTTGTTACATCTATAACTAGTTACGTCACGACATTTGCAGATATAAGGTCCAGACTTCCTACATACATTTCTCCAAGTACGACATAATTGTTTATCAGCAGCAGCGGTTGTAGTAAAAACTGAAAATTTGTTCAAACTTCGAGCCGATTACCTAAAATGTTCAGTTGTTGGTTGAACGGGACAGAGCAGCACAGCCAATAACCTGAAGGGGGTGGGGTCATTCGCATTTAAAGGGCCAGCGCACAAAACAACCTTTCTGGTGTCATTACTCAGAAATAGGGTTGAAGATGGACCTGTGGAGTTGAATTAATGAAGAATTCAGACCCAAGCATAGCATTTACAGTTTATTTAGACCACAGGGAAATGTTTTAAAATGCATAATTCCATTTAAAAAAGGAAAATATCACTCATTTATTACCTGTTGTTCCACTCATGCTATCAATACATATAAAATACAGTTTGTCATCTTTTCATGGTCATCAGACATGACCCATTTGGACATTCAGAAGGTCCATAGTGAACATGGAAACACTGTCATCTTCGACTACAACACTGATTCACCGGTAAAACCCATGGAGTTTAATAAATGACAGTGAATGGAGACACTGGGTTTATGTTCAGTTAATTATTTTCTGAATAAGTCACTTAGTCTCCAGTTTTCTCTGTTTTGATATAATAATAACCTTTGACTTTGCTCTGACGACCAGTAAATTAAATATAGGAAAATACAGAGTGGGTCTTCAGTAACTAGGCATTAGAAATAGCTTACAGATTTTTTAGTATCACTGAAGTCATGACGAAAATATTTTTTGAACAGACAACACAAATGGGGATTTCTTCTTTTCTTATTGTCTTATTTCTTGGAGACACGGATTCAGGAGGTTCTCAATGATGTCCCAGATGACGTCCTTCAGAGGGCTCTAGATTCCATCCCTGGCCGTTTGAAGAAACTGGTTGGCGCCACTGGTGCTTATGTTGAAATATGTAGATTTACTGTTACTTCCCCATGTAATAAAGAACATGTATCATTTGTTAAAAAAAAATTGAAATAGGAATATTGATTTTATTACCAATTTTTAATGCCTAGTTACCTGTCACTTGTATTTAGTTGACATTTTAGTATATCTAATCATTTTTTATTAATAAGTGATTGTTTCCATAATTAAATGATTATGGAATTTGTAAAGACATGATCATAATGAACATAAAAAAACATTTTTTATTATTTTTTTTAATTTTAATAAAGATGTATGCCAGATATATCCCATGGACTTCAAAAAGGCCCTCAGTCATATATTGACCCAACATTACATTAAATGGTTCTAAATCACGTAAGAAAGGTTAAAAATACAGAAAAAATTATTTTGGGAAGTGCCACAAAAGCAGCACTGGGTCTTTATGGGTTAAGGACTGATAACAGATGTGATATGTACGTCAGGGATGATGTGGATGACTGTAACAGTGACTGCACATCAGTGAAGTTAGTCAGAGAGATTATTAAAACAGTGGCGTCACCCGGGTCAAGCACGGCTATAGTTGCAGTGTGTACTGAACCTGCACCTGAAACATCAAATATAGGTGTGCACATCAGTGTATGAGCTGCAGTGGATCTGCTGAAATGCAGGTGAAATCTACAGAATAGAAAGAATAAACCTCAACAACCACCTCTCAAAGGACATTATGTTTATTAATTTCCTTGTTTTAACTCTTCATTGGGCAAGTGACCACTTTTGGTCATTTCCGTATACATTACAAGACAGTGACAGTAATTACCGTGAGGACAGTGAGGTAACAATCTCAGGTCCAATGTGGTCTACAGGGTCTGTAAGGTCTACCTCTGCATGAACAGTGAGCGTACCTGCTTTGTTAGGCACCATGAAGTAATGGTACTAATGGAAGGAATGATGTGTATGTTGAGTCAACATACACACTATCCCTAAGTGCCCTAATGTAAGTGCTGATCAGCACTTGTGTTGTTCTAATGTTCTATAAAGGATGTTCTAATGTTCTAAAATACATGTTCCTTTCACATTACATGTGCTTTCTTGTATTTTTCATATACACTTTTTGGACTTTATTTATTTATTTTTTTTGCCACTTACGGGCAAGGAACCAAATATGGTAACGTCAATGACCTTGATTTTCTACATAACAACAGAACATTTTGAATATTTTCACAAACGTAATAAAGACTTGTCATGTCCTGCAATAACACACAAAGGGTGTATTCACACCTGCTTCATTTGGTCCATTTAAAACAGACCAGAGCTTGTTTCCCCTGAAAGTCCAGACTTTTTTTAGGTGTGAATATAAACAGGTGAACCCTGACTCAAATCAAACAAATGCACTCTGAGCCGGTTCACTTCTGGTGTGAATATAACCAGCCTCAAGCTGAAACAAACCAAGGAAGCATGCACCTTTTTGTGCTTGGTGAGCCACCGTAGCCGCTGGAAGTAGCTGAGCCCCACAGGTAGTCAGAGGTAACAGCAGCAGCCAAGAGCCGTGGAGCAATGAGGAGACTGAATGTCTCACTGACATCTGGTCAGATGACCATATTATGAAGCTGGCTCCAAATGAGCTGTTGTTGACATTTAACATTATTTTTGTAAATTTCTGTCTGTGAAAACAGAAAACATATTCCAAAAACAATAACTGTAAGTAGGACCTCCATTTTTTTTTCATCCATATTGGCCATCTCTGAAAAACCCCGCCCCCTGACTTTTCTGTCCAATGCCAGTGCAGTTCATCACATGCTGCTTCTGTTTGCACATTTTGGTCCACTTGCAAAAAGTGCAGTGAGAATGCAATCTGACCCAAACAAAAAAAATAAAGTCTGCATTCGAACCGAATCAAATAAGCGGACCAAAGGACTTTCCAGGTGTGAATACACCCTAAGGTTGAAATTTTGAATTTCAGAGTATGTCTGAGTGTCCTATAAAGGGTTAACTTGTTTCTCAGACTACATCCTCTTTGCCCCTTTACAATAACATGGCTATTTTTCTAAATAGATATTTTCTTCCTCAATTTTTTTTTACTTTTTTTTTTTTTTTATCTGTCCACATTATAATGCAAAAATGACTACAAACCAGTAAATATGTTTAGACAAAGCACTGTTTCTGTTGGCCACCAGGGTAATACTGGATGTATCACAGACAGAGGCTTTAATCCAGTGTTCTTCAACCTTGGGGTCGGACCCCCACATGGGGTCGCCTGGAATTCAAATGGGGTCGTCTGAAATTTCTAGTAATTGATAAAAATACAAACGTACTAATAAAAAATATGTGGTGAGTTGACAGAGACAATCCCAATCCATGAAAGACATGACAAACTGTGAAGCTGAAACTGCAGCACTGTTCTGTTTATCTTTCAAATGTTCATTGTGGTCAGTTTCAGATGCTGCAGCTCTTTCATAATTCATAGTTTGAGTTATTGTTTGTTAAGTATTAATTGCCTTGTAAATCCAACCTGGACTGACTGTACTTATCCTGACCAAGGAAAATAAAATTCTCCCTTTGTGCAGTAATCTACACCTGGCTTTTCTGCCTCCGTCCATAATAATATACATTATATAGACTAAATGTCATCTAAAATTAACGTTTATTTGCAACATAGTATAGCAAATTATTACATGAACAAGGTGAAGCAACAGCCAGTTCAGATGTAAACTTAAGTTACTTTCATTGTTGGTTGGAGTTGTTGATGTTTATTCTTTGCATTACATGGATTTGTCCATAATACCGATGTGCACTGTTCCCTCTAAGCTGCGCGCGTGCACAATTGCGCACTTCTAACACGAGCTCTGCGCACAGAAAATCTGCGCTGCACACAAAAAAAATAAAATCCAACCTGAACTGAGAAAAATAAACACATTGCAATTTATTCTGTACCATTTTGCAGTGTGACTTAGAGTGACAGGTGACGGGTCAGCCAATGAGATGATGCAGTTTACACACGTATTCACGCAGCTAATCAACGTCATTGTTACCGTCCTTACGTGCCGCCAACCGGTGTGTTTGCCTGCGAAACGGCGTAGCAGCGGTGGAGTTAAGAGCTACGCATGATGCTTAGTCCTGCTAATGGTAACTTCTTACAATAATGGCGAAACGAACGGGCAGTGGCACATCCACTCACCAAGCCAAAGTAAAAAAGAAATGCACTTCTTTTAGGATGGAATGGCTGTCGGAGAATGTGCAAACGGAAGGAAAAACAGCAAAATTGGGTGAGATTTTTTCTTTTTCGAGTGAGAAAGGTCTGCTCTGCAAAACATGTAGCGAAGCCAAAGTAGCCAGCGAGTTTTCGGAGGGAAAAGTGTGGACAGAATGGAAGCTGGACTACCTTAAGCGTCACATTCAGCACAAAAGTCATTTGAATGCGGTTGGAATTATACGAAGATGCAAGATGGGAATGGGGATCGGTGCATTATTGGGGGAGAGCACCACAGACCGAGAGATGAGGAACGAGCTGTCACTCGTCAAGAAATCCAACCCCGAGCAAGTTAAAGTTCTCATTGACAATATTCTTCTGGCCATCAAAATAAATGCATCAATGCTGTCGGTTCAACAAATTCACGATCACATGGCAAAGTACGTGAGTATACCAGAAAGCTGGCGAAGCAAAAATTATGCCTTTGAATTTGTGAATTCAATCAATGAGATAGTGCAGAATGAGACGATGTGCAATGTTAAAAATGCACCTTGGCACACCCTGATAGTAGATGAGAGCACAGATATAACAGTGCACAAAATGCTAGTCATGTATATCAAATACAGGGAGAAAAATGACGTCACCCATAAAACTGTGTTTGGCAGCATCATCCAGCTGACAGCGTGCACTGCTCATGATATTGTCCAAGCAATAACTCAGTTTTACTCCAAGCATGAACTGGACATGCAGAGAATGGTGATGCTGACCTCTGATGGCGCCTCAGTAATGCTAGGAAAGTACAATGGTGTTGCCGCTTTATTAAAGCGGCAAATACCACACTTAACTGAACAACATTGTGTGGCCCATAGAGAGGACTTGGGCATTGATGATGCATGGAAAGATGTACTTTTGATGCGTGATGTGGAAACTCTTCTTAGAACGGTATACTCCACTTTCTCTAGATCCACTAAAGAGGAGAAAATTGGAAGATCTAGCAAAGATTCTCGATGAGGATACATTGTCATTCAGGCCTTTGAATGAAGTGCGATGGCTGTCACGGCACCAAGCTGTGAATGCTGTTCTGAGGAACTACGCTGTGCTTGAAGAACACTGCAAGAGAGAATCAAGTGATAACGGAGATCCAGTGGCAAATTACTGCTACAAAAAGCTGACTGATTCAAAGTTCAAGGTTACTCTCACTGCTCTGGGAGATGTTTTGGGTGAATTGGCACAACTTTGTCTTTCTTTTCAAAGACGCAACCTGACTGTGATGGAAGGACACTGCTTTGCAAGAGCAAAGATTGAGAAGTTGCGTTCCCAATACCTGAGGGATGAGAAGGATGTTCAGTGGAGTGACCGTGTCAAAGAGGCAATGAGGGCCTCATCAGCGGATGGCAGAAAAACCAGTGAGATTATCCGTTTTATTCGTACGCTCTGTGATCACTTGGATGCTCGTTTTCCAGAAGATGAATTAAAGGAGTGGTCTGCATTTGACATTGAGGCGTTGAGCTCAGACATCAGTTTTGAATATGGATCAGCAGACATTGTGACACTAGCAAAGAAGTATGAGGCTATTCTCCATCACCCACATTCTGTGGAGGCCATTAACAGTGAATATGCTGAATTCAAGTATATAATGAGGCAAAAACTTAAACAAGGGTCCATCAGCGCATTCTCAGATATGGTGGCTGCGGCACTTAGATGCGAGGAGCTAAAGAAGATCTCACAGCTTGTGGATATTTGTGCTACATTTCAAGCATCCAGTGCAGATTGTGAAAGAGGCTTTAGTTTAATGAATCATATCAAAACAGCATCCAGAAATCGTCTTGAAGTGGCACATTTGGACCAGCTGATGCGCATAAAGTCAAAGCTAGAAGCAGATGGGGACATCAACCTGGACAAAGTGTTCAACCATTGGAGATATGAGAAGGACAGACGGAAAAAATAAGGTGACATTTAATTTCTCAATCAGTTTTTTGCTTATTCTAGTCATTTATTAAGAATTTTCATTTATTATGAATAATCATTAAATGCTACTACTACAAGTTGTAGAAATGATAATAAAAACTGTGTAATTATATATTTTACAGAGTTGATGGAATTTTCACCATATCACATGCTTGTGCTAGAGCACATGTCATTGTGCAAAATGTGAATATTTTAATGTGAACAAAATTTTTTCTCAAAAGGTGTACATGTCTCAATTCGTCCAGAGCAAGAGTCCCACCCTAACCACAGAAGGAGGACTCTCATACCCCGTGGAAGAAGCAGACAGGGTCATCAAGCTGGACAAATTGTATAACGATTGGAGAAGTGAGCAGGACACACAGGAAAAAATAAGGTGAAATTTAAGTCCTCAATCAGATTTGTGCTTATCTAGTGTCATTTATTAAGAATTTTCATTTATGGTTACTGATCATTAAATTCTGTTATTAGTTTATGAGTAGTAGAAATCCTAATAAAAAATTGTGTAATTATATATTTTACAGACAAAGAGTTACAGGAGCAGGACTCTCTCACCCAGACCACACCAGGACTCTCTCACCCAGTGCACAGCAAGAGTTTCACACACTGACATACAAACACATACTCATAATACAAGTCAGAGCTTTATAATAAAAATGCTAAGTGTGTTTTCAAAATTGCAGTTTATAGTTGGCGCAA
Source organism: Sphaeramia orbicularis (assembly GCF_902148855.1). Taxonomy (NCBI): domain Eukaryota; kingdom Metazoa; phylum Chordata; class Actinopteri; order Kurtiformes; family Apogonidae; genus Sphaeramia; species Sphaeramia orbicularis. The sequence goes on along the minus strand of NC_043957.1, from coordinate 17,915,013 downwards.
TTTGGTTGGCAGTTCATGTTAAGCCATACTTAAAATAAATATACTTCCAATGGTGTTAACATACTACACAGGTCATGAACATAATTTTTGTCTTTTCCATTGTAAGTGGACTAAATCACTTAATTAAAAGCAATCTAATTGAAATTACTGTTGTAATTTGATTCTTTTAATAAACTATCTAACTTGGACGGATGTGATACTAGTGTGACCACGGTGCACATGTCTGATGTTGCTCACAGTGGTCCAAGGGACCGCTCAGGGAGTTTGTGTGTTTGCTCAGACACATGAAAAATTAGAGGGAACATTGCCGATGTGGTTCAATTGCTAAAGATATCGTTGCTGACCTTGAAAGGTTTTGTTTTGATTTTTCTGGTTCAGTTTCATTACACAAAGACATAATAGACATGAATAAAACAAGGTGTGACACCATCATTTTCTGATGTTTTTCAAGAACACACGGATACAATACTCAGAGAAAACCTTCACTAAAAATATGAATTCTCCTTAAAAATCTGGTTTTGCAACCTACCACACTGTTTGCATGTGGTTGAAAGACCCAAACATAGAGAAATATTAATTTAGCTAAATATTTACATTGGTGTGTTTGTGTTGTCCAATATTGTTTGAAGGTCCACAGATTAAAGTCTACTACAAACAATGGTTTCTCAGTGTGTTTTAACCAGTTTGTACTTGTTTTGCATGGACAGATTTTGTTCTCAGATACTGGAGGAATATTCATGACAGGGAACTAGACTGACAAATCACTTTATATGAGATTTGTGGCTTAACAGAATGCTTGTTTGTATTTATATCCATAGACTCAATCAGAGGGTGATCCGGTGTTGCAGTTGTTAGCTCTATCGCCTCACAGCAAAAAGGTCCTGGGTGCAATTCCAACCTTTCAATGTGGATTTGCATGTTCTACCTGTGACTGCATGGGTTCTATTCTGGCTCCCTCACACCGTCCAGTGACATGCAGTTCATCGGTCAAATGGTCAACTGACCTTTCGGTGTGACTGTGAACATTTTTTTGCCTGCGTATGTCAGCCTTGTGATGAAGCGGTGACATGTCCAGGATTTAGCCCACCTCCGCCCATAGGTGGCTGAGATGGGACCCCCCCTCCCAACCAAACCGCAATGAGCAGTTCAGAAGATGGATGGATGGATAGACAAACAGACAATAAAATGTGAAAGAATGGGAGTCTAAATCACTACAGGTTCATGTTATTGCCTCCATAGTCAACTGTGTTGGGTTTAAAAAGTTTTTTTTTATCCTGCCACCTCCAACTTTGCCATTGGACCAGGGTGCTTGCCCTTTACCAAAGAAAAATTCCAGGCTTTTTCCAGAATTTTTCAAAACTGCTATTTTTTTCTTCATGTACTTTTATACTAGTGTACCTACTTTTTTGGTTGAGATTGTACCTGTTTTGTGTAGTAGAAAAGTTCCTTTTAATAAATGTATGAATGAACAGCATTGTTGAAGTTACTTCCAAATTGTAATGTATTACAGATTACTTTTTACTGCTATTTAAAAGTGATTCCTTACCTTACAATATTACTGTCTCAGAATTGTAATGTGTTGCATGACTTCTGTATTACTTTTGAGTTTCATACAGATTCTCGTCATAAATGACGCCTGTGCAGTAGTTCAACATTTTACATGTTCAAACAGGGGGTGCGGCACCGAGGACGCAAGTAGATAAATCCGCAATCGATAAAGAATTCTAACTAGTCATAGAAATGTTAGCTTACCTTGTCATTGCTAATCACAGGGCTCATGCTAACTAGCTTCTTAAAGCAGAGTTAGGGTTAATGAGCATACGTCCATATGGACAATGGACTGTCTTCTACTGTCTTCACCCACTGACTGAACACCAACAGGAAATAGAACTTTACGGATGCATTTTTGATTCCTTAAGGTCTCACAGTCTTGCTGTTTTTTACCTCCACCAAGGAGGTTATGTTTTTGCCAGCGTTGGTTTGTCTGTCTGTCTGTGTGCAAGATAACTCAAAAAGTTAAGGACGGATTTGGATGAAAATTTCAGGAAATGTTGATACTGGCACAAGGAACAAATGATTAAATTTTGGTGGTGATCGGGGGTGGGGGGGGCACTGATCTGCCTTGGCAGAGGTCTGCACTCTACAAGTGCTTTTCTAGTTGTTTGCTGTTTTCATTTGAGCAGTTAAATTATGGGCGAAAAGTGTGTTGTATCGCAAGGACTATTGAACATGTACCGAGTAAAATATTACTGAAATTGATTAGCAATGTCTTACACTACTGCGTTACAGCAAAAAGTAATCTGTTACTGTAATGCATTACTTTTGTAATGTGTTACTCCCAACACTGTGAATGAATGAATACGTAATTCACAGTAAATTATGTTTTACTGACTGAAACATTTTCAAAATACATGAAAATCACAAAAGTGCATAGATATCACACAAACAAGTTTCACTAGAGCACAGCCAGAGGTATAAGAGCATGAATGGATAGATGGATGAATGCCAAGTCCTGTGAGTGTGTGGTTTCTTTCCCACAAGTGTAATGTTTACTTCCTGGATTCAGACACATAATGGATAATAATGACCTCCTCAAGTTGAAGACGTAGGCTGCACATGCTTTGATTGGCTATCATTCCAGTACCAACCGGTTGGTGAAATCATATCTAGTTACCTCTGCCAAGGAACAGCGGAGGTTAGGTTTTCCTATGGGTTTGTCTGTCTGTTAGCAAGATAACTCAAAAAGTTATGGACGTATTTTCATGAAACTTTCAGGAAATGTTGATATTGGTATAAGGAACAAATCATTAAATTTTGATGGTGACTGGGGGGGGGGATTTTTTGTTTGTTTGTATGTTTGTTTGTTTGTTTGTTTGTCTGTCTGTTACCAAGATAAGTCAAAAACTTATGACAGGATTTTGATGAAATTTTCAGGAAATATTGATACTGGCACAAGGAACAAATGATTAAATTTTGGTGGTGATGGGGGGTTGGACTGATCTTCCTTGGCAGAGGTCTGCGCTCTCTGAGTGCTTTCCTAGCTTTTAATATAATTTGAGTTAAACTTATGTAAAAGAAATAGAATTCTCTGCTCTTTAAATGGATCTGCTCCACTCGCTCTTGGCTCATGTCCTTCCCTTCTATCATGTGTGAAGTCTCTCTCTGTGTTATTACTGTGCTTTTGTAGAAGGCAGATTCAGTGTTAGCAGTAAAGACACTATTGAAGGGATCTGATTCATGGCCATGACCCATGTCGGTTTTACTAATCAAATCATTCAAATGTTAATTAACATGAACTTTGACTACATTTCCATGAAGTATTCATCGTTCACTGCACTGTGGTAGGGAGGCAGGGATGTTTCACCTACATTACCAGAAATTTTTGAACTTCATCCACAACCATGTACCTGATGTATATACTTTAGTTGTAGTCATATTTGGAAACAGTTTTAAACACACAAAAATATGCATTACTAAACACAAAATATTACTGTGTCAGTATCTTTACTGTAAACTGTGATACAACTGTGAATTACAGTATGTTTTAACAGACAAACATCATATGTGTTAGTAGCTCCACAATCCAGAGTGGAAGGAAAAAAAACTGTTTGCCTCTTACCATTGACCACATTTCATATTTTGTGGTTAGTCATTTCCCATGAGGCTCAGCAGCCTGTACTCTGTAGCCAAACAGAGAGACCTTGATTCTGTATTTGGTGTAAATAACAGCAGTGACACTTCCACTCTGGGTGGAAATAGCATTGTTGACCACAGAAACATGAGTGCAAATAACACCTGCATAATTATGATAGAAGTCTTTTCGTTCTTAGGTATTATACAGCATATTATACAAGTACTGTGTTGTGTATTAGACTGAAAAATGATAAGGCTAGAGGAGGTCCTGCTGCACAGCCTAGTGTCAGATGAAAACATCATTTTTCCAGTTGGCTATAGCTCTATGTATCCATGTATAACTGTATATCGGAGGCCATCTTCCTCAGAAAACAATGACATAGCTTCAAAATTAGCAGGAATGTGTCTCAACTCATTTAATCAATTACAGCAGACACCCCCTCCTCTCGCAGTGCCATCACCGCACCCCTTCCCAACATACAGTACACGCAGTCATAAAAAGTACCAAAATGCGACCGCAAGCAATAACTTTTATACATAGTTGTAAACAACAGTGGGCTGAAGAGGAGCTGGTTTTCATTTAAGGGAATCACAACACACACAAACACAACGACACACACACTAGAGGCTGGAGATGAGAAGAGGGAAAGATACTTAGTGTAAAAAGAGAGAAAAGAGTAGAAGTATTGATTCAGTAATGTAGAGTAAAACAAAAACAGGCTCGGAAATGAACTAATAGTTTATAAGTGACAAGTAGACATAGATAACTGAACCTTACTCGATTATGATATAATGTGAACACTATTAAAGGAGAAGTATTTAGTATTTGTACTTTAAAATACTAAAATGTGACCAGTGAGAGAGTGGAGAGGGTGTCCAGCGTCTGGTTCCTGGGAGTACACATCTCCGAGGACGTCACCTGGACAACACACCACCGCACAAGTTTATTATTATTTGTTTATTATTTTTTGAGGATCCCCATTAGCACAAATGTCAGGCTAGTCTTCCTGGGGTCCTCTTAAAAAAAAAAAAAAAAAAAAAAAGTAAAGAAGCAAAATCACAATACACAGATCCAGTTACAGTAAAAAAGAAAGGAGAAGAAGACGGAGAAAAAAAGAGAAAAAAAAAATCCCAAAATGGTAAGATAAAAAGACTAGTAAGTCTCAATCCTGAATAGTAACTGTACATGTCGTTTAAATGCTGTCTCTCTTGAAATGGTTCTAGTATTTAAAGGAAGAGTGTTCCACACAGAACTAGCTGGTGACGTAAGTAGACCTGAGTTGAGGCTCTGTTACTGTAGTGATGAACATCAGAATTATATTCAATTTGATTAGCAAGAGCTGTAGGATACGTGGTGTAAATTATGTTGCGAATAAATAACAGTAAACTGGTAGATAACCTATGAATAACCTTCAGCCATCTGAGACATGAATGCATTCGGTGAACACTAGATCTGTAAGAACAATCCAGAGTAAGTCGAGCTGCCCTATTTTGAGCTGTTTGTTATTTTATGAGTTCAGACTTAGGTGCAGAAGCTCAAATAACTGAACAATAATCAAGATGACTCAGCACCAATGTCTGTACTACCTGTCTGCGAATAGCAGGTGTTAGGTAAGACAATACTTGTGGTTTCGAAAGTATTTAAAACCAGTCCTATTGCTTAAAACCCATTCAAACACCGGTGAAAAAGGCACAGAAGCAGTTGTTTTTCCTGAGCACACTGAATAAGGCTGGACTCCCACAAGAGATGCATGCAACCTATTATGGCTGCTCTACAGAGAGCGTGAACATACTGCATGTCCTGGTGTAACAGGGTCAATTATTTAGCAGCAATGTGGGTATGTATATTATATTGTGTATTGTTAGAATTACACAAAATCTGTTCATTTTATTTTAATTTCTTTTGGTTAATACCTGACATTGTGGGCCTCCGGGTCAGTGTGTGGAACTTTTGGTTTTGGTCTGTTCCCCAGCGAACAATTTACAGTGTGACACTGCGCACTATAACCGGAGTTATAGTTATATATACCTTTGCCTCTTCCCTTTTGTTCCAGATTTCTGTGGGAGAGGTAAGCAGCCGTACAGTTTGTGAAAATTTTTGGTTTAACCTCTGTTAATTACATTTTTTTTTTACATGAACCGGCTACCTCAGGCTGTATCAGGTGCTCATAATGTACTTAAACACATTTCTTTATCATTTGGTTTGTGCAGGAGTGTGTTTTACAGGGGTCGCTGACCGCAGGTCTTTATGTTTTATCATTTTTGTCAGAAAAATAAACGGAGACTGCCTCCAAGGACACACATGCGGGTCTCGTCATTTAAAAAAAAGAACACAACGCAGAGTCCGACACCACCGGTTACACTGGTGGTATCGTAGCTGCTCTTCAGCGGACAGATAGGCTCTCCAGTGTGTTGTGTCCAGTGCACAAAGAGTGATCGAGACTCAACTACTCACACTGGAAGAGATCTACACCAACAGGGACTGGTTAATGCATAAAATGGACACATTTTTGGGTTGCGTTAGGCTTAACAATTTAACAAACAAGCGCAGAATTGAGCCCCTGGTGCCTCAGGAGAACAACCAGCATCTGCAGGGACCCCCCCACACCCGGGACATCACCTGTCTGAGCTCCCGCCATCAGGCAGAAGCTACAGAGACATATCCAGCCACACAACCAGGTTTAAGGACAGTTTCTATCCCAGAGAAGGTAGCTCTGAACCAGAACACATAATCACTTATGTCACCTTAGTACAGTGTTTTTCAACCTTGGGGTCAGGACCCCATGTGGGGTCGTCTGGAATTCAAATGGAGTCACCTGAAATTTCTAGTAATTGATTAAAAAAAAAAAAAAAAAACAACTTACAAATAAAAATCTTTGGTGAGTTGAGAGAGACAATCCCAATACATAAAAGACATGACAAACTGTGAAGCTGAAACTGAAGCTCTGTGGTACTGTTTCTCTTTCAAATGTTCATTGTGGTCGGTTTAAGATGCTGCAGCTCTTTCATAATTCATAGTTTGAGTTGTTGTTTTTTCTGCCTCTGTCCATAATAATATACATTATATAGCCTAAATGTCAACAAAAATTAATGTTTATTTGCAACATAGTATAGCAAACTATCACATAATCAAAAGCAAATTAATTTTAGCAACAAAAAAAAAAAAAAAAAAAAAGGCTCCATTTTGAATGTCTGGGGTTGCCAGAAATTTGTGATGTTAAAATGGGGTCACGAGACAAAAAAGGTTGGGAACCACTGCTTTGTTATGTAATTGCACTCACACTACCTAAAAGACTTAACACTACAGCCACTACTTTATATTCTGCATATTTGACACTGGACTCACTTTGTTAGTGTGAGTGTGTGTGTTTTTTTTACTTAACTGTTTAATACTTACATTTTATTCTTGAATGTTTAATTGATGTGTGTCACTTACCTGAGCATATATGTATGTATGTGTGTGTATATACACACACACACACACACACACACACACACACACACACACACACACACACATATATATATATATATATATATATATATATATATATATATATATATATATAGAGAGAGAGAGAGAGAGAGAGAGAGAGAGAGAGAGAGAGAGAGAGAGAGAGAGATATGTTATAAAAAAAAAAGTAAACATTTAACAATGTAACATTTTAAACTTGTAAATTAATGGGCTGGTAGAGTTGGTAGAGCAGCTCGTTCAATAACCAAAGGGTTGGAAGTTCGAATCCTGGCTCCGACTGTCCATATGTTAAAGTGTCCATGGAAAACACTGAACCTTAAATTGCTCCCAGTTGGACCTGGTGGATTTGGAAAGAGCTTTGGACACCATGAAGGTGGAGAAAATGTGCTAAATAAGTGCAGTCCATTTACCATTTAAATTCAGTGTTAAATCTGCATGTTTAAAATATTAAATATAATGTTTAAAATGTTCAATCTACATGTTTAAAATATTAAATATACATGTTTAAAATGTTCAATCTACATGTTTAAAATATTAAATATAATGTTTAAAATGTTAAATATACATCTTTAAAATGTTAAATCTACATGTTTAAAATATTAAATATAATGTTTAAAATGTTAAATCTACATGTTTAAAATGTTCAATCTACATGTTTAAAATATTAAATATAATGTTTACAATGTTAAATCTACATGTTTAAAATGTTAAATATACATGTTTAAAATATTAAATATAATGTTTAAAATGTTCAATCTACATGTTAAAAATGTTAAATATAATGTTTAAAATGTTCAATCTACATGTTTAAAATATTAAATCTACATGTTTAAAATGTTCAATCTACATGTTTAAAATATTAAATATAATGTTTAAAATGTTAAATATACATGTTTAAAATGTTAAATCTACATGTTTAAAATATTAAATATAATGTTTAAAATGTTAAATCTACATGTTTAAAATGTTCAATCTACATGTTTAAAATATTAAATATAATGTTTACAATGTTAAATCTACATGTTTAAAATGTTAAATATACATGTTTAAAATGTTAAATATACATGTTTAAAATGTTAAATCTACATGTTTAAAATATTAAATATAATGTTTAAAATGTTCAATCTACATGTTTAAAATGTTAAATCTACATGTTTAAAATGGTAAATCTACATGTTATTCCGCAAAAATGTTTACAGATGGATGTGTTTTTTACAGTATTGTTCTGGTAACCACAGCTGCCAGTTTTTTTTTTTTTTTTTTTCCCCCATAAAAACAACATGACTGTTTTTTTTACAGTGTGCTGGAGAAACTACAGGGAGGAGAAAGTGCAGACATTTGCGCTCAAACGTAAATGTCACGTAATGGAGAGTCCACATGTGACCAAATCAATGTTCGTCTACTTTCTAGTCCCACCTGTGACTCCGTCCCTCCTCCCTTGTCTGTCCTCCTCTTTAAAAGTCCTTCCTTCCTTTTTCTTCTGTGCCTTTTATTCGCTGTGACACAGTCTGATTCGATGATGTAAACTGTCATCCGCTTGCAGTTCCCGTTGGTCCGTCTGTAATAACAACCACATCCATAATAAGAATAATAATCCACTCTGCGTTTCATGGCCTGAGGGAAACGGAACAGATAAATTTAAAAAAAAAAAAGAAAAAAAGAAAAAAAAAAGAAGAAAAAAGGAAATAAAGAGGACGGCAGGGTTGCGCCAGGTATGGGGGATCACGGGAGTCGTCCAGGTGTCAACGGGCTGAAAAGGTAAGAACTTCTATACTATAATAATGTCTAATACAGTGGGTTTGTTTCCGCTTTGTTACTTAAAATGTCACAGCACCGTTAAGTCCAAACCCTCATGTCTGACCATTTATGAACGGGGAGTAACTTAGTAGCGGAAAGAAACACTCACCAAAAGAAATAGAGCTGAGAAAAAACAAAGTAATGTAATATATAGACAGGTTAAAGGAGAATTCAGACTGGCAGCTACTATTATGTTACCTGGAACGTCAGGTGCACGTTTTACGCACGCACCCGCGCGCTGAGACGCATTTAACGGCTTTGGGTCTGAGGTTGGCTGTGGAAGTCCAGTCCAGTTCACTTTTACTGAGGCTGGACCCTCATAACACGTCTTTTTTGCACTCCAAGTATTAAAATTATAACACTGATTTTCCAAAATATTTTATCTGCTCGTTGTAACTCTTCTAAATTTAACTTCATATTTTATCTTTTTTCAACACTGAATCTAATAACACACATATTGAACTATTCAAAATGTGTATTGGTCAATGTCAGGAAATTTTATTTCACGTTTTATGTGGTTTTTAAGTTAAGATGGTTGCATTTTTCTCAGTCCTGTTACCCAAACTCATGTGACATTTAAAAAGTACGCTTAAAAGCATGTCAGCTAATTCCTTTGTTTTCCTCTCAACAAAGTGTTTATTTTAAAGAAATGGTTGGATATGTTCAAATAATTAATATTTATGACTAAAAAAAATCATTATACATGCACGCAAGTTGTATTTTTCTAAAAACTGCAAAGCCATTTTTTCAATTTAAACCTCAAATTTATCAAAATTTTTAAAATGTAATTCATTAAATAATTGGATAAATGATGGATCACACATAATAGAAAAAACAACAGTGGTTTATCTTGAGTTTTTAGACAAAAATATTTAGTAACAGGAATGAACATTAGGTAACAGGAATGAACATTTGGTAACAGGAATGGTTGTGTCCATATGTGTGTGTGTGTGTGTGTGTGTGTGTGTGTGTGAGTGCGCATGGCTGTGCATGTATGTTGTAAAAACTACTTCCAATAATGTAGCTAGAATTGCAATAAACATATGTTTGTTGGCCCAGACTTCTTCCTCAGTCTCCATGTGACAACCTGGCCTCAGGGGTTGGATGATACACAAACAGATACCAAAGGATGTCTTCACAGCTGACGCAAGTTCAGTAATTTCAACTCTAAAACTTAAAAGTCAGGTGAATAGTATTATATTGACTAACATTCACACTAATAAACCAATAAACCACCTGCGTGAAGTTGGCCCCCCACCCAACGAAAATCTCTGGATAAATATTTTCATTCGTTTGTGCTTCGTTAGTGCTGGTTTGTGCAGTTAAAATTGTCGTTTGTGCTATTGTAGTTATTGAGTTATTAACAATTCTTTTATAGGTCATTCTGAGGTCACCCAGCCCCCCACTTGCTCCAAAATTCACTGAAATGGTGGCATTTGTTTGTGCTGTCTTAGTGCTGGTTTGTGCAATTAAAATTGTCATTTGTGCTATTATGGTTTTATAGATATTACAAGATTTATTTTCGGCCGATGACGTCACGCAGCCCCCCACTTCCTGTAAATCGAGCGGAAATGGTTGCGTTTGTTTGTGCGTCGTTAGTGCTGGTTAGTGCCGTTAAAATTGTCGTTTGTGCTATTATGGTTATTGAGTTATTAACAATTCTTTGAAAGGTCATTCTGAGGTCAGCCAGCCTCCCACTGGCTCCAAAATCAACCGAAATAGTGGTGTTTGTTTGTGCTTTGTTAGTGCTGGTTAGTGCCGTTAAAATTGTCATTTGTGCTGTTATAGTTATTGAATTATTAACAATTATTTCATAGGTCATTCTGAGGTCACTCAGCCCCCCACTTACTCCAAATTTAACTGAAATGGTGGCGTTTGTTTGTGCTACGAGGGCTGTTCAATAAGTTCATGGCCTCACCCAGAACAGAACAACACAGACTGATAATTTATATTTTATTTTTCAACATAATCTCCATTTACAGCAATGCACTTGGTCCATCGATGTTCAAGCATCACTATCCCATCACGAAAGAATGTAACATCCTGTATTATAACAACCAGTATTTCTGGGTGAGGCCATGAACTTATTGAACAGCCCTCGTACATTAGAGCTGGTTTGTGCAATTAAAACTGTCGTTTGTGCTATTATGGTTTTATAGATATTACAAGATTTTTCACCCGATGACGTCACACAGCCCCCCACTTCCTCTAAATTGAGTGGAGATGGTTGTGTTTGTTTGTGCTTCGTTAGTGCTGGTGCTGAAACACAGCCACATGACATCCACGTTAACAGCAGGAGGACACTGAGCACATTCTAGAAATTTACAAAAAATGTATATTTTTAAGATAAAATAATAAAGGAAGGTCCACACAACCTGTGAGCTCCCAAAACATTTATTCAGCTACGTGACGTTTCGGGCTGAGGCCCTTCATCAGACTGAGGACAGACAGACTTACACAGGTGTTTTATATACAGCATCTAATCACAACACATGACCTGCAACATACGTCATTTTAGAGTAACAGAAAAAAAATCTTTTAAAACTTTTCAAACATATGATCAATTATAAATGATCAAGAGTCAAATGTGTCAAATGTCCACAAATACAAATTTCACAGGTGTTTTATATGCAGTGTCTGACCACAGTAGCACGTGATGTGCAATATACGTCATCTTAGAAGAGCAGAAAATAACTTATTTAACCTTATCATACTTACAATCAATCATAAATCATCACGTTTCAAATGTCTACAAATACAAATAATTTTTAGTGATCAGACTGCTTTGCACTCATACATTTATAAACAGGTATTAATCAAATTTCTTTACATTTCTTTACAAACAGACAAAAATGAGAGAACTTAGTTTTGATCTTTCCTTGGCTGTCAGAAAATCCAGCTGATGTAACGTCCCGTTGAACATGTGAATTGTGGAATTCCAAACTTTTCAGAGGGGGGAATGTGTTAGGGTAACAAGACTGAGTGAGAATGCAGGGACATGACTAAAATGTGTATTTTCACAAAAATAATATGGATTTATTATAAAAGAAATGTGTTTAAAGCATAGATGGGATATGGAGTCACACAACAATGCAAAAAAAGTCACATTTTTGAAGTATTTTAATCGTTATATTTCATGATAAAGTGTATATACGTATTTTAGAAAAAGAGTAAATTATGAACTCATCCTCGAGTCCAGCATAGTTTTAGTCCTGAACATTCACTGTAAATCTAACAAAGAGTTAATTGTCTTAGTTGCACAGTTGAAAACAGGAATCCAGGAAGACAACAGGGTGTGTGAACTATAGGAAGTTTAGCATTTATTCTTATCTCACTAATGTTGAAACTTAGTTCTTGTTCCTTATTCATGGGTGAACAATCCACTTCATGTTTCTGGATTGTGAACAAACAGGTCATTAATTGCATGTATTGTTAAATCATCATAACAAGCACCACACAAATACATGTCTATGTCAGAGGCGATTTCTCATAGACTGCAAGGGAAGCTCAGCTTCCCCTAAAATTATGAAAATTAAATGGTTAAATATGTACGGTTGTGTTGACATTTTATTGACTACAAATGTGTTAGAACACGTTCATCTCACAGACGAGTTTGTTCAGACTCAGCTTTATCACAAATCAACGGACTCGATGTGGTTCACTTCTCATACATTCCTGTTGCGCTGTTTTCTCATTTGATCTCTGCTCAGTGCATTTGCCCGTAGACGCTCAGCGTCCATGCACTTCAATGGGACTGAGTGGAACAGTTTTTTTCGTTGCCTCAAAACTGAACGGTAATTGGATAAATGCCATGATGTTGTCCCGCCCCTGAACGCTCAGTGTCTCTGGGGGTGAATGGAGCTGTGGGCGGAGCTTGGCTGGGCTGGATGCTGAGATTCCATTGGAGGATCAGTTGAAAGGCTGAATCCCGTTTGATTGACAGCTATTTTGAGATCTACTCCTTCACTTGACAGAGTTCAGTTCTGCTTGTGAAATCGAGAGAGAAACCACTATGAAATTATTCGTTCATTTTTTGCACTGTAAATAAAACACACTCATTGTACTTCCTTGTTTCAATTTAACATAATTTCAACGTTTTCTTGTTTCAGTTACATAATTTAATCATTTCTTGTTCGAGTTTAATATCGTTTTGTAGATAGTTAAATCAGTCATACTGTTGTCACTAGTGGCAACAATTGGAGCTACATCGGCAGGTGTAGAAAGGAGCTTCTCTTGTTTAAAAAGGCTCAAGTCCTACACCCACAACACAATGGGCCAAGGCCGTCTAAGCAGCCCAGCTCTGCTGGACATAGAGAGGACACTGGTCCAGTCCCTGGAAAAGACGCCTACTTGGTACGATAAGGTCACTGACCATTTTCTTAAAAAGAAACGGAGAGACGAATTTGTATTTAAATAACTTCACAGTTTTTTCGATGTAAGCCGACAATGAGCTTTCCCTGTCTGAAAGACGAGCAGCCACCACTGGTCTATGTCTTTAAGGGTTATTATATGGAGTATTTAATATGGTTAATTTAACAAGTTGTGTGAATGGTCTTAGTGAAGTGAGAAAAATAAAGCAGGAAACCTTGTTCCTTTGCTGAAATATTATGCAAATCCTAGTCTACACCTGTTATAAGTTACATTTAACTCAATATTTCTTATTGAATTAAAGTTTTATATTTTTTTTATATATATTAAAGTGAGATTATTATTATTTTTTTAAAATGAGAACATACCCGATAACATTGTTTTATTTTTAGAGAAAAAAATCCCTGAATCAAAACTTTTTTTTCCTCTTTGTAGTAGAGGTGTGGATTTAATTTGTGTTTGTATTCACTATGATTCTGCAGAATATAAACACACAGAAACACACATCATGCACTAACACAATAATTATGGCACTGACCTGTTATTACAGTCACAACCCGGTAACTGCTTCATGCTTGTGTCTGACTGATTTCTACTCCCCTTTAGTCTGTTGTTATAGGTTCACAGATTCTTCTCTAGACATTTTAAATCAGAAATAAGTCAAGTAATTAGTTGTATTTAGGGCAGGAAATGTAGGGATATCACAGCAGTTACTTATTTATTTATTTATTTATTAGGGACCGTGCATATTAATGAACATCTACAACAATAGCAGCTGTAAATGCATCAGATTGTAGCAACAGTGTTAATTTCCATGTGTAGTCCCTAGGAAGGTGACGAGAAAGACGACTGGCAAATAACATATCATAAAAACACACAAAACAACACAATGAGGACAACCTACTGATGGTCACAGGCTTGGTTTTCCTTGAAGGAGGCATATGATTGTGAGTCTCTAATGCTGAGTGGTAAACTGCTCCAATATTTTTTCAATTTCCCTCTGGATTAATAAAGTATCTATCTATCTATCTATCTATCTATCTATCTATCTATCTATCTATCTATCTATCTATCTATCTATCTATCTATCTATCTATCTATCTATCTATCTATCTATCTATCTATCTATCTATCTATCTATCTATCTATCTAGTCTGTGACAGAAAGCGTAGTTTGTCCTAAAGTAGTGTGTCTGCATGGCCCTGGTGGCCCCTCCCACTGACAGACCGGGATTTGATCAAATCTGTCCAGGGAGGAGGGGCCAATTCATGCAAGACTTTAAATATCAGGCAAGCATTTTGGAAATTCACAAAATTATTAAAATTAAGAAATGTATATTTATCTAAAACAATGCAGTGGTGAAAATTAAATGTTTTTTTTGTCAAAATTTTTTACGGCTTTTTTTATTTATGTATTTTTTTTATTTTATTTAGTGCTAGACAAACATTGTGACAGGGGTAGCAAAAAATACAAGACAAAACATCTGGCATACTAATAAATGCTGCCGCGATTAGTCGACTTTAGAATAGAATAGAATAGAAGAGACTTTATTTGCCATTTGCAGATACATAGCAGTATAGGTACATTGGAATTCTTGTGTGTTTCCCTGAGTCACGGAGTTAGAAAAATATATGAATAAAAACAGAAACAAAACATAAACACAGCTAAAACATATAAAAAACAGTTACTGCACAGACAAACACACATACACATTTGTAAAATAGGGTACTGATCAGAAAAAAGCAATAATAATAATAAATAATAATAATAATAATGATGAGTACTGAAAGGTAAAAACGAGTTATTGCACATTTGAATTAAAAGTACTGGGACAGGGGTGGCCAACCTTGGTCCTGGAGAGCCACAATTCTGCATGTTTTAGATGTATCCCTCTTCCAACACACCTGATTCAAATGATCAGCCTATCATCAAGCTCTGCAGAAGACTGATAACAACCGTCAGGTGTGCTGGAAGAGGGATACATCTAAAACATGCAGGATTGTGGCTCTCCAGGACCAGGGTTGGCCACCCCTGTGCTGGGAGGTCGAGCAGGTTATGGCACATTCAGTTAAGAGCGCAGTATTAGTTAAGTGTCTGTGAGAGTGTGAGGGACTTGAGTGACTGGCGTCCTGGGGTACCTCCGACCCTCCTTAATGTCTTGTGCCACTAGTCTGACTGTGGTTGGGAAGAAGCTGTTGTGGAGGCGGGGCCTGCCAGCGCTGATGCTCACCGGCCTGCAGTGTCTTAGGTTGTAACCCGACCCCACCCACTGGAACAGACAATGAGCTGGATGGTGATGGTCTTTGAGGATCCTCTGTGCTTTTTCCCACCTTAGTCGACGTAATCAACCATCCATGAGAATTAGTCGCCGGCAGACCGGTGCCTTGATATGTGCCCGCTGTCTTGATTTAGGTAATAGGCTAGTCCAGACTCTGACTAGTATGACATAGCCTAATGGAAATGCAGATGTTTATGCTTATGTTTATGTTTATGGTTAATAGGCTACATCATGTTTTAAACAGTTTACTTAATGAGCTTAGGCTGTGAAGGTTCAGGTGAAAGCCCAGACAGGCTCATTGTGTGTTTTTCTCTACTCTTTTTGTCAGTTGTAGGAAGGAAGGACTGCACACCATAACTAGCATCAGTCCTCACTGACAATGTCCTGAAAATGATTGACAGAGATATGAGACCATATTTGCACCATATATATTTTAGCAAGCACTCAGTGGAAATTGTAAGGGCCTATTGTTGTAATATTTTGTTTTACATTGATATAGCTAGCTATTTGCTTGAATAACTTTGTGCAATTGTTTTTGGAATGTAGAAAAAAATCCCACGTTGTAATTTTTTGTTTGGTAGTAGTTAGGTTATTTATATTGTTTACATTTACCATGGCACAGGTGACATTTTTCATTTTGGCCCTTGTGTTGTATTCAAAAGAAAATGGACACATCAAACTAATAAACACTTCATCTAAAAAAAAAAAAAAAATTGTCGTTTAGATTAGTCGACTAATCGAAAAATTGGTCGAAAGATTAATCATTAGAAAATTAGTCATTAGTGGCAGCATTAATGTCAACAAATTAAAACTATTTAATGTAAGATAAGTGATTTGTCTTCTTTAACCTCTCCATTCCCACTGGTCCATAGCTGATCTATTGCTATAGATCACTGGTTCCCAACCTTTTTTGGCTTGTGACCCCATTTTAACATCACAAATTTCTGGCGACCCCAGACATTCAAAACAGAGACATTTTTTTGCTAAAATTAATGTGTTTTGATCATGTTATAGTTTGCAAAACTATGTTGCAAATAAACGTTAATTTTCGACAACATTTAGTCTATATAATGTATATTATTATGGACGGAGGCAGAAAAGCCAGGTGTAGATTACTGCACAAAGTGAGAATTTGATTTTCCTTGGTCACGATATGTACAGTCAGTCCAGCTTGTATTTACAAGGCTGACAATTAATACTGAACAAACAACAATAACTCAAACTATGAATTATCAAAGAGTTGCAGCATCTGAAACCGACCACAATGAACATTTGAAAGACAAACAGAACCACAGTGCTTCAGTTTCAGCTTCACAGTTTGTCATGTCTTTTATGGATTGGGATTGTCTCTCTCAACTCACCAAAGATTTTTATTTGTAAATTGTTGTTTTTTTTTTTTTTTAATCAATTACTAGAAATTTAAGGCGACCCCATTTGAATTCCAGGTGACCCCATGTGGGGTCCTGACCCCAAGGTTGAAAAACACTGGTCTAGTTTGTACAATGTCATCTTCACTGCTCAAGGCTTTGGACCTTACGTGTAGCGTGTTGACTTAAAATACATAAAGTCAATCACCCCTGAGCCAAGTAAGGGTTAAGGTTGTCCATATTGATAGTTATGGTTCAGGTTGTGTTTTAGCTAAACATTAAACACTGAAGTAGTTGACATTCCCGTATAAATGAATTGGATACACATAATTTGGCCGCTACACTTCCATTGACTTTTTCTAGGGGGTAGATTTGAATGTAAGTGGTATGTTTAAAATGTTAAATGGTTACTTTCATTCTAACATTATTTTTCTTTTCTATTCAGGCTCGAAGTTGAGAGTTTGCACTTCCCGAAGAAGCCCATCTTTAACCGCCGGTTCCTGTTTCTGGTCCTCTTGTGTTTTGGGCTCTGCATCCTGTGTTACACCATGTCCAACAACTCATTTTCATGGTGGGAGGGGTTTCAACTCAATATACAATATGAGAAGTTTTTAAATCGGTCCCGTGATGTTCATCTCCATCCTGTTTATCGAGTCCATCCAAAACCTTCAGTCATACCTAATGAAACCCATGCAACCACTAAACCACCCCCTACAACACCCCCAGGTCCTCAGTACCATGTCGCTTACCCACGAAACTACCACTTTATTATGGATCAAGCTGATGCATGTAAGAACGCAACCCCTTTCCTGGTCCTGATGGTTCCAGTGGCGCCACATAATGTCGAAGCTCGCAATGCGATCAGGCAGACCTGGGGAAAAGCTGAAGTGGTTCAGGGTGAGGTGGTTCTGACTCTGTTCATGCTTGGCCTCTCTGGACAAGCTGATATTGAGAAACAGCAGGAGAAGATCCAACATGAAAACATGGAACATCAAGACCTGATCCTGAGTGATTTCATTGACTCATATTTAAATCTGACCATCAAAACCATGGTGATCATGGACTGGCTGGCCACTCACTGCAATAACGCAGCTTATGCCATGAAGATCGACTCAGACATGTTCCTGAACATTGACAATTTAGTCACCATGCTGAAAAAGCCAAACATTCCCAAGATAAACTACCTGACAGGGATGCTAATGTGGAACAGGCCGGTTGTTCGCTCAAAAAACTCCAAGTGGTACGTCCCTGAAGAGATGTACCCTGACTCTAATTATCCGACCTACACTCTGGGCATGGGATATATCTTCTCCACTGATCTTCCAGAGAGATTTGTGCAGATATCCAAATCAATCAAGCCCTTTAATATAGAGGATGCTTACATTGGAATGTGCATGAAAAAGCTGGGACTGCATCCTTCATCACCTCCAGATCCTTCCCAGTTTAAGGCCTACAACAGACAATACAACCGGTGTGAATTCTCCAAGGTCATCACATACATTCTTGGATCTTCAAAACAGCTGGTGGACTACTGGACAGATCTGAAGAAGCCAGGTCAACCTTGTTAGTAGAAGAAGAAGAAGAAGAAGAAGAAGTACAATAATTGCACTTAAAATGATTTGGGTAGCTGGGTAAATGGGATGTTAAGTTATTTACAGGCACTGTTCACATCTGACTTAAACATTTTTCTTGTGCCAATCACAAGTGGGAAGAATGACGATGCATTGAGGACACTTTGAGATCACATTAATGACATTCAGAAGTCGTCTGTGATGGATGGACACAGGACCGGGTACTGGGTTCGTCTCAGGTTTTACTTACATGTATAGTTATAACTTTATGTTAGTGTTTTTTAGACTCTTGGTGTGCCTTTGTCAGATGTTCCCCTTATTATTCACTCAAAGTTGGATAAAACTCCTTTTTGTAACGTAACCAAAATATTTACTTGCACTTCAGCTCCTAAAATCTGCTTCTTTCTCAAAAGTTGAAATGGAAGCAAGATAGCTCATTCCTTAGCTCCTTCCATTACCAAAAATATTTTAATTGTTTTTTACTACTTGCCAGTTAGATAAGTGAATTTCTTGGTACTAGGCCGATGTGGTATTTTACTTTCCAAATGAACAATCCCTCATGTCGAGGCCTGTCCCATAGAGCTGATGTCCTCTCATACCTGCACCTCCAGCAGCATCATGTCAAAGTGAATCTGAAAACTTCACCTAGACATATTTCACAAGCGCTGCATACTGTAGGTGTAGTGACGCCTGAGCACTGAGAAAAAGAGTATTCTCACTTAACATCATTTGTTTGAAATTGATAAACCTGTCTTATGATCTTGATTCATTAATTACTAAAGCACATGTCAAACAAGAGAAAAAAATGGTCAAAGTTATTATATCAACAAGTGAAGAGTACTGATTGATTAAAACCTGTATATTTGAAATCGCAATTTTAACCCTCTAAGACGGGTGTCAAACTCATTTCAGTTCAGGGGCCACATTCAGCTAAATTTGATCTGAAGTGAGCCGAACCAGTAAAATAATAACATAATAATATATAAATAATGTCAACTCCAAACTTTTCTCTGTGTTTTAGAGTGAAAAAAGCACATTTACATTTTGAAAAGGTTTGCATCTACAAACTATCCTTTCAAAAGATGTGAATAACATGAACAAACTGGAAAAAATAAGTGTAATTTTAACAATATTCTGCCTCAGTTTATCATTTACACATGTACATTATTATAACTTATAGATTGCAGTGGATCTACAAATACACAAAACACTTGATATCAGGCAGAATATTGTTAAAATTGTACGAACTTCTCTTTAGACATTTCAGGTTGTTCATATTTGATCAGGTTATTCACATTTTTTTTACGAAATTATACTTAGTTTTAGTGTAAAGACATGAAAATATTTACAAAGAGAAAAATTTGGAGTTGTCATTATTTATATGTTATTATGATAGTATTTTACTGAATCCCACCCAGTTGAGATTGAATTGGTCTGAATGTGGAAATTGAACTAAAAGGATTGTTAATATTTTAGTGTCATTTTTGCATTTCACAAATTCATCCCCAGGGCCGGACTGGACCCTTTGGCGGGCTGGATTTGGCCCCCTGGCCACATGTTTGACACCTGTGCCCTAAGAGTTAAAATCAACACACACTAGGTGTTTAAATGGGAATGACAACTTGAAGTGTTTAAGCCAACACTATAGTAGTTCAAATTTGCTCTTTAACTTTTTTTTTTTTAGCATCGTAGGCTATCAGCATCACTACAGTTAAACCTTTAGAGAGTCTTTAAAGTTTACTTTGCTTTAAACTGCAGGAGTTTGTGATATATGTTTTGGTCATGTTGTGAAATCATGGTTTTAGGCTTAAAACAAGTTCAGATGTTCAGTCGCGTCCCAACCGAAGCCATGACACCATGAGTGATGATCTATGTGTCAGCAGAGAAATGGTGGAAATAAATTAGTTAGTACTTGAAACGCCAAGGCAACCTGCTCGTTCCTTCCCAGAGCTCTGAAATGATAAGCCATCATAGCTAAAGTGTTGTCTTAGCTTCTGTAAAACTTCCCCATATATGGTGTATAAGGTGATGCTGCTTATACTGTGAATTCAGCCGTCTATGAAGATAGCACTAAGCGTTCTAACTATGTGATGGCCAGACCTCTCTAATATTGCAGGAGTGTAAAAACAACACCCAAGTCAACACTCATCAACTTAATTCTAGGCAATTGACACTTATGGATTTGCTGTGAACTGTCTATGTTTACATACCCAAAATAGTTTTTTTGTCTATATTCGAAAAATGACAGTTGAAATAAGCTATTTACATTGATAATGACAATTAATCTTCCACTAATATCCCTGACTCCTACAACAAAGATCAGCTTTGCTATGTTTACTCTGCTGACTTCATCTTTCTTAAGGTTTCGAAGCAGGCGTGTCTCTCTGTCTGACCAGAAATGTTTTCAGTTACAATAGAAACACTTCACTTTTATTATTGAGTTACACGAAAAATATTTTAGGCAGGTTGCAGGAAATGACTGAGTAGCAGCTGTACAGTTAATGAGTAAGAATTATCTGCTGTACAAATATAAGGTTATGGAAACATTGGAACAACAGCACTATGAAACACAGGGATGAAGTAGCCAATCAGCCATGTTTTGTTGACTTGTTGTGTATGTTTATGTATTTAAGTATGTGAAGTGTGCATGGTTTTTTTTATTTTGGACATACCTGAATATGCAGCGGAGCATATAGGGTGGGGTTGTGGGATGCAAATTTGCATTGGTTGCACTGATTTTGCATTTAATATGGGAGATGGTGCAATATATGAAAAACATTCTTCAGGGAAACTGTTGTAAAGTACAGAAGCCACTGACAATGTTACAGTTGTTCATATTATTTCTGTTTTATATTTTCTAGATTACTAGAGTAAATTAAAACGGATAAAAAATCACTGTGTGTCCCTGATGTGTTCTTACTGATTAGTCTGACGTAAGCATCCTGTTATGGTTTTTGTACGTGTCATTGTTCCTTGTATCAAGAAGACGACATTCTTATCTTAAGATGTCATGTTTGTATTATCATGTGTCTAATGGATGTTGTAAGTGCCTGACAAAGCAACTTTGGGGTATAAAAGTGCGCTCCTTTGGATGGTTGGCAAAGATCTTTTCTCACACCCCGACTGTCCTTTAGTTGGTGTATGAGCTCTTATCTGTGCACAAATAAGGGCTTGAAATAAACAAAGCAGCTCTTCTTCAAACACCTCATCTCATATGTGTGATTTTTGATCTTAAAATAAAAAAAAATAAAAAAAAAAAAAACATAAAAAAGTAACCATATGTTGCTGATTTCTCTCAGAATGCACTTTCTTTTACTTGATCATGCACAGGTTGGTGAGGACGACAAATCCATATATGGAACATGTTTCCCTCATGGATGATAGCCTCACAGTGGTCAAAGGTCAACACATTCAATAAAACACTTTTCTGTGCATTATCACCATATTCTTTAAAAACAGTCATTTGTTGCCGTGACAGTACTTGCTCCTCAGACAATGCACACTGTAAGACCAGATAAGTTGAGTTTACTTAAAAAATTCGAGTAAACCGGTTGCCTTAAAAAATGTAAGTAATGAGTAATGAAAACTTGAGTGTATTAAACTTAAATGCTTGATTTGAATGGAATTGCTATTTTAAGTACAACACACTAAATGCTAAGTTAATTTAACTAAAAATTTGTTGCAATGTCAATTTCTTTGTATAATTATTAGACTTAATATCATCAGCTCATTGTACTCATTTCCAAGTTGATTTAAATTACAATCTTTCGCAACATAAATTGGTTTATGAAATTATTCAACTCAATATATTGTAGCATGGATGGAAAGTAAGCATGAAGATAGCTCAGTGAAATTTGCCAGTATTAAAATTGCTTTTATTATGGCAAAGCATAAAGATTTGCATATAGTCAACACAAACAGAAAGTCACTGTTGGGCAATGGCTCTCACTCATGGTGCAGCTCTACAAAAATACAAATACAAACACAAAAAGGCCAATAAACATTGCCATACACACATTAACTTAAAATTAACATGAACACCTGCACCCCTGCACATAAAAATAACACATTTTCAACATGTCCAATACCCACAATGCACTGTGAAGATAAAAAGGTGTGGTCATAACTACAACTTAGTGATTTAAAACCATTCAACATAAACTTTTTCATACTTTCGACTATGGCAACAAACTAGAAAAATATACATAACATTTTATTGTAATAAAATAAAACTTAAATCATTTAAGTACATTGTAATTAAAGCATTTTAGTAAATACAAAGTCTGGGCTTACAGTTCAAAGTTGTCACAGTCTAACAAGGTCAACGGCAAAATTACTCAAGACTTTTCAGCTGAAGCTAAATCAACCTGTCTAAGTAGGAAAACTGAAAGGCTCATAGTATTTACCTGCAGAGTAATAAATAGCAGAGGTGGGATTTAAGTCACACGTGTGTAAGCAACAACTTAATCTTAACCTTTGAGTTTCAAGTCCTGAGTTTCTGTGATGAAAATTAAGGAAGTCAAGTGCCTGTAAAAGTGAAGCAAGACAAATAAAGTCATTGTTCAGGTCAAGTCATAAATAAACACAAAGCCAGAAATAACTAGCTTCTTAACTGAGCAATAAATTTAAGTGGCACTGATGAGTCTGAACAGGTCAGTGTTTCTCAGTTTATTCTCACAACTGAATGTCACATCAAAACTAAAATAACACTTGTCTACACGTAAAAATAAGACCAAAGGCTCTGAATCTCACTGGCAGGTTCAATCAAGAATCAATAACAAGTTGAGTTTGCGAGGTGGTCAGGTTCTGCTGCTACGTTAAGAGTCCTGTGGTGTTGATGCAGGAGATCAATCCCCCAACAGAAGTGGTTGGTCCTGTCACTGCAGGAGAACTCAACTAATAACATGAAAAGTCCATATACTGTATGACTTCCTATCAGTGCTCAATAGTAACAATATTGATTTCTCTAACCCTTTCCACGTTATAAACCAGGGCTTTTTTGAACCAAGCTCCACTAACAGCATCAGCCTACTGGCGCCCCCCTTACACCTGGAAAAAAAATGTACTCACTAATTTATTCACTTAAAATAAAATCCTCTTTCTGGAATATTATGTAAACTATTTTTTCGGCTTATTAAATCTGTCACAAAATTAATGCATAGTTCCATGTATTTTCTCCAAATGAAATTATTTTTTCCAATAAGAAACATGATAGAAACAATTATTTTTGTGTTTAGAAAAAAATGTAACAATGCTCCTTTATCTGTAGTTCAGTGATTACAGAAGGTGAAGTGTTGTGTTACAGAGATGGAGATATTCAACTGAGCTGAAAGAACTCAGTGTTATGGGTTTATCAGTGTTTACAAAGGTACATGGTGTACAGGTTTAATGCAAACAACACTAATGTTGGAAGATAATGCTCTACAACCTCAGATTAGCCTCAGTCTCAAAGGTCTTGGAGGATAAAAATTCAGAGCAGCGTCATGAAGTGAACACCTGGTGAAGCCCACACGCCCCCGCCCCCACCCCCACCCGACAGCAGGAATCTGTCAACTCACTCTCATTTTCCCACAGAACTAAACCCATTCAGAGCCACATATTACAGCTCTGAAAGCAAAGCAGGTTTATTTATGTAATACATTTCACGTACAGTTCAGTTCAGTTCAGTGTGTTTTACATGAATAAAAATAACATCCAGATGGAAATAAACATAAAATGATTAAACAACACAGGATCAAAATATTAAAAATATATTTAAAAGAGCTATATGTGGGGGCTTCAAAAGTTCATGGAAAAAAGACAAACTAGAAAAACTAGAAAAGCACTCAGAGAGCGCAGACCTCCGCTGAGGCAGATCAGCCCCCCCCCCCCCCACACACACACACACACAATTACCACCTAAATTGAATCATTTGTTCCTTCTGCCAGTATCAAAATTTCCTGAAAATTTCATCAAAATCTGTCCTTCCCCCCTGACCCAATTGTCTTCCCCCCTCCCAGGGGGGTGAATTTATTTTGCCTTTTTTTGTGTGAGTGAAATGATTTTCAGACTTTTTGACTGAAATCTGAGTTTAATTAGATGCATGTTTTTGAGTGATACAAATACATGGAAAACAATTTATTATTTAACAATGTATTTTGTAGTGGAAAATGACAAAAATAACAGAGTAAAATAAATATATTTCTTAGACCTATCCTGTTAAAGTTCACTGAATAAAAATATATATATTTTTAGCAGAACTCTGTCTGGCTTAGCTTAAAGTAGAATAAATAAATATCTTTCTTTAACAAAACTCAGTCCTGCTAATTTAATACCGTATAAATTAATAGAAAGCAGAACATTCTTGTAATAGTGCACATTTAGTGCAATAAGAGAAGTACAAATGTCTGTGGAAAGTTGTAAACATAACACTTTGCCTCAAAGGCCATGACTGTACAGTTGTAGAAAATAATAATAATAATAATAATAATAATAATAATAATAATAATAATAATAATGAACTCAAAAGCTCAATGCTACATAATGTGGAAATAGCTTATTTCTTCCATTTGTATTTTGTCTGAGCTCTAGCTGCAGCAGTAGTTGCTTGTCTTTCAGAGTTGCAGAGTAAAACTCTGAACCAGACATTTCATAATTGAGAATGATAATGAGCTCTCTTCAAATGGGGACAAAGGATGCCACAGCCTGGGTGTCTGGGAGGCCAGCTGATGAAGAACCTGCATCCACCTCTCTGCTGTTCCCACGCAACTGCTTGAAGCCCGAACTGTCGGCAGTGTTCGACTCCAAGACCTGAAAATTGGTGTTGTCCGTGTCACTCATGCTGGTTTGTTGTCAACTCTTGTCTACCGGTATCTTCCTCACAAGGAACAGTACCTCAACCAATGAGATGAGCCAGATTCTGTGTTGTCATTTGGTGTATGTGTGTGCTTTCAGCTCATTGGTCACAGATCAAGAGAGGGGTGGGAATAATTCCATTGACATTTTATAGACTATTTTTGATTCTTATGGTAATACAGGACAAAGTGCGTCTGTTTTTAGCTCAAAATGGTACGTGTACTTTTGTTTCTAAATACAGGATGATTCCATTTTTCAAGGGACAGTTGGCAACCTAGGTAGAACAGGCCATCTGTTTCAAGGCAATTAGAGCCTTTATGTTCAAATAACTATTATTATCACTGCAGGAAAACCCATTTTCAAATGTTTCACAGTGATGAAGTGACTCTCCAACGGTGATTTTCTCTTGCGTTCCAATTTCATGGGGTACAAAATAGTATGCAGCCATGTGTGCACTATTTCCTTCATTATGCATTGAATTATGCGACAGCACAATCGCATTTTTCTGGAGGAACTGAGTTTTATTCAGTTTTTAAGTGGCCTCAGTCCCTATGGGATGTTCAGAAATTGGCCTGTCACTTTAGTCTTACATGTTACATATATGACAGACAGCATTCTACGTATGTCAACAGTCATCTATTGCCAAAGCCTTTTTGCCTGAAAAGATTCACAACTATCACATATTGTGTATTTAAGTTTTTTGTGTTTTCCCAAAAGCTAAAAAATATGACTTATTTTAATAGGGTGACGATATCTAAATAAACCTTTAATGAGTAATTTTTAAAATTGGATTTGTCTTGCTTTTATATAGTATTAAAGTTTATGAGATTAAAATGTTCTGTTTTACTTAAATAATCACTGGCACAATTTACCCCAAAGTACTCTCCCTTGAGGCACAACTTACCCTGCTTCCCTTAAAATCTACTCTCTAACTAAGTGGAAGCTGCTGTCTTTAGACCTGGTGTAATGTGTTCTCTTCTCTTAGGCTGTGTTCACATCAGCCTTGTTAAATCCAACTGTAGTTTGTTTGCTTGGATGGTCTGATCTAATTGTGGAGGTCTGAATGCACAATCAAACTCTGATGTGGATCAAAGTAGGGAACTCTGGTCTGACTAAAAACGTAGGTCTCAGTCCATGGTGTCATGGCTTTGTCAGAGTCATAAGCCTTTTGTTGTGGTTTTCTGCATTCTTAGGTTCACTTCCTGTTTTATTCTGTATTATTTCCTTGATCCTTGTGTCAGTTTTACACTTCCTCCCTGTGTATTTCCCACCTCAGTGATCGTCTGCCCTGCCCTGATTTCCTACACCTGTGCTTCAATCATCCTGACCTCCTTTGTGTATTTAGTTTGTCTGCTTCCCTGTGTCCTTGTGCCAGTTCATCTTTGTGTTTCATGCAAGTGATCCAGCCATGTTTTCCCAGTGTAGATTTCTAGTGTTTCTGTTATGTGATAGTGTGTTTTTTTGAGTTGAGTGTTCTGCCTTTTTGTGTTCCTTCTGGATTAAAGAATTCATTGAGAGTAGACAATGTTTGTAGTCATGCTCTTGAGTCCTGTGCACATTTTTTGTCACACAGGACATACAGGGGTTGGACAAAATAATGGAAACACCTTAAAAAATCAACAAAATAACATTTAATATGGTGTAGGTCCGCCTTTTGCGGCAATTACAGCCTCAATTCTCCGAGGTATTGATTCATACAACTTGGGAATTGTTTCCAAAGGAATTTTAAGCCATTCTTCAGTTAGAATACCCTCCAACTCTTTTAGAGACGATGGCGGTGGAAATCGACGTCTTACTTGAATCTCTAAAACTGACCATAAATACTCAATAATGTTGATGTCTGGGGACTGTGCCGGCCATACGAGATGCTCAACTTCATTAGAATGTTCCTCATGCCATTCTTTAACAATTCTAGCTGTATGGATTGGGGCATTATCATCTTGAGGTGAAAGTGTTTCCATTATTTTGTCCAACCCCTGTAGATCAGGGGTGTCCAGTCCTGGTCCTTGAGGGCCGGTATCCTGCATGTTTTAGACGTTTCCCTCTTACAGCACACCCGATGGTCGTTATCAGGCTTCTGCTGAGCTTGATGATAAATTTATCATTTGAATCAGGTGTGTTGGAAGAGGGATACATCTAAAACATGCACAATGCTGGCCCTCAAGGACCAGGATTGGACACCCCTGGCATAGATAGTATTCACTGACATCACACATCTGGGGCACTCGGTCAGTCTCCGCCATGATGAGGGGCAAACAAATGCATCGTTGACTGCGTTTGCCTTTGTATGTACATGTGCTTTGTTCAAACTGTGACCTGCGGCTGTTCCACTGTACAGAAGGACAATGGTTAACACTTAAGCCATTCACAGCTGTTACAACAGACAGAACAAAGATGTTAAATGGGGCTTTTATGTAGTACCCAAGGTACTAGTTAACCAGGAGCCTGAGACCGAGGCATTGAGTCAGCAGAGGAGGGAGGTGGGACTCCCTAAACCAGTGGTTCCCAACCTTTTTTTACTTGTGACCCCATTTGAACATCACAAATTTCTGGTGACCCCAGACATTCAAAACAAAGACTTTGTTTTTGCTAAAATTAATTTGTTTTTGATCATGTAATAGTTTGCTATACTATGTTGCAAATAAATGTTACTTTTAGATGACATTTAGTCTATATAATATATGTTATTACGGACGGAAGCAGAAAAACTAGGTGTAGATTACTGCACAAAGTGAGAATTTTATTTTCCTTGGTCAGGATATGTACAGTCAGTCCAGCTTATTCCAAAGTTGTGTATATGTCCATACTTTGCGCTAGGGCTGTGCAATTAATCGAAATTCAATTACGATTTCGATTATTACACGCAACGATTACAAAAATTATGTAATCGAGAAAAAAAGATTATTAATTTTGAGTTGTTTTAATTCACACGCACGCAAGCTACCATGAGCTGCTCTGCCCCGCCCCCCTCTAAGCTACTGCTGCCAGCTAGCCGGCAGGTCCACCCCAAGAGGAAAGTTGTACCTAGCGGTCTGGACAAATGGCAGGAGAATCACAGCAGAAGTGCTTGGTAAACAAAAAAGGCAAGTCCAATTCAATTGTATGGAATCACTTTGGGTTTGATGAAGAAGACGAAGAGCAAAAACACATCACGTGCAAAAAGTGTTTCGTAGTTGTGTCCGCACCGACCGGTAACACAACAAACCTTTTTAACCATCTAAAGTTTAACCACCGCCACCTTTATCATAATCTTATGAAAAACTAAAACACATAAAAACAACTTCGTCCGCAATGCAGGCTTCAGTCTCCGAATCTCTTTATGCGGTAACTCCCGTATTAACCTAACCCTAACCCGTATAACCTTAACGTACGTATTCTTGATGGCTGATGTAAACAGAAGGCCTGAACTGAAACCTCACGGCACGCCACTGAATTTATTATGTTTCATACTACATTGAACATACTTGAATTTATAATTTGCACTTTACGTGAGTTTTTTTTTTTTTTATTGCTACAGTTCTATGGCAAGTCTATAGCAGTTTAATTACAGTGCACTATTTATTTACAAAAGGAAACATACTTGAATTTACAGTACACTTATTTGCATTCAAAGATTTTTTTGTTTCATACAAAAGTGAACATACTTTGTTTTAGTGGTTAAAAGCTTCATTTATGTTTAAAGAGTATATTTTACATTGCTTTGCAGGAAAAAAATAAACAACTTTAAGGTTAAAAAATAATCGTTTTTAATAATCGTGATTACAATTATTGCTAAAATAATCGTGATTATTTTTTTTTCCTATAATCGAGCAGCCCTACTTTGCGCTGCTGTGGATGGATGTGCTTTTTATTGGTTGTCAGTGGAATCCATCCTCTTGTTTCCAGTGTTGTGTATGTGTCCCTGCTCAGAAATGTTTCCCCTGGCTGTGGGAGCATAATTTCAACTTTTTATCTCAAAATCATGACTTTTTATCTCATAATTTTGACTTTGTCTCATAATTGTGTCTTTTTATCTCATAATTATGACTTTTTATCTCACAATTTTGACTTTTTGTAATAATTTCAACTTTTCATCTCATACTCATGACTTTAATTTCAGAATTTTGGACTTTTTGTCTCATAATCACGACTTTTTATCTCATAATTATGACTTTTTGTCTTATAATTATGACTTTTTATCTCACAGTTTCGGCTTTTTGTCTCATAATTTCTACGTTTTATTTCATAACCATGACTTTTTATCTCATAATCATGACTTTTTAGCTCACAATTTCAACTTTTTGTCTCATAATTTCGATGTTGTATCTCATATCCATGACTTTTTATCTCATAATTTTTACTTTTTGTCTCATAATTACCTCCGCCAAGGAGGTTATGTTTGTGCCAGGGTTTGTTTGTCTGTCTGTCTGTCTGTTTGTTTGTTTGTCTGTCCGTTAGTGTGCAACATAACTCAAAAAGTTATGGACAGATTTGGATGAAATTTTCAGGGTTTGTTGGAAATGGGATAAGGAAGAAATGATTAAATTTTGGTGGTGATCGGGGGTGGGGGGGCCCACGGGGGGGGGGGGGGGGGGGGGGGGGGGGGGGGGGGGGGGCACTGATCAGCCTTGGCGGAGGTCTGCGCTCTCCGAGTGCTTCTAGCTGTGTCTTTTTATCTCATACTTATTAGTTTTAACTCACAATTCTGACTTTGTCATAATTTTGACTTTCGTCTCATAATTATGACTTTCTATCTCACAATTTCAACTTTTTGTCTCATAATTTTGATGTTTTATCTCATAATTTCACCTTTTTGTCTCATAATTGTGTCTTTTTATCTCACAATTATGACATTTTATTTCGCAATTTTGACTTTCTCTTATAATTTCGTCTTTTCATCTGACAATTATGACTTATCGCACAATTTTGACTTTTTGTCTCATAATTCCACTTTTTATCTCATAATTATGACTTTTTACCTCATAATTATGACTTTTCCCCCCATAATTATGACTTTTTATCTCATAGTTATGACTTTTTATGTCAGTTTTGACCTTTTTTATGAATTTGACTTTTCATCTCATAATTATGACTTTTTATCTCATAATTTCAACTTTTTTCTCATAATCATGACTTTTCATCTCGTAATTATAACTTTTTATCTCACAATTTTGACTTTCTGTCATAATTTTGACTTTTCATCTGATAATTCTGACTTTTTAATCGCACAATTTCGATTTTGTGTCTCATAATTTTTGATTTTTTTTTTTTTCATCTCATAACCACAACTTTTTATCTCATAGTTATGACTTTTTTTATCTCATAATTATGACTTTTTATCTCATAATTTCGACTTTTTTCTCATAATCATGACTTTTTATCTCATAATTATAACTTTTTATCTCACAATTTTGACTTTCTGTCATAATTTTGACTTTTCATCTGATAATTGACTTTTTAATTGCACAATTTCGACTTTGTGTCTCATAATTTTGATTTTTTTTTTCATCTCATAACCACAACTTTTTATCTCATAGTTATTAACTTTTATCTCATAATTATGACTTTTTATCTCATAATTTCACTTTTTATCACATAATTCTGACGTTTTATCTCATAATTTTGACTTTTTATGTCATAATTATGAGCTTCCTAAGTACGGAACCCCGTTTCCGCGACTGAAAAAACAAAATCCCCACGGTAAATTCTAATTATAGGATGAAAAACAGAACTGCTGCTCCTGCGGCCATGGGAAACATCTCTGTGCGGGGCTCCGTACCTTGGCACACCGGCAGCAGACGCGGGGGCCTGTGGGTCCTGACGCGGTCTATTTAAACAGACCTGCCCGGGGTCCGGGTAGGCCACGGACTCACGGCTCTTTGTCCTCATCCACGCAATCGGATCCATTTGGAGACAAACCCATCCACTGTCCCCACTCAGGACGGACTCGGGCTCCATGCTCCATTCGGGTGCCGCCGTTCCCATCCGGTCCAAGCAGGTTTGTCGAAACCGGCCTGTCCGTGGAGCGGTCCGGGGCCTCGGGGGCGGACCGTGGGGTCAGGTCGGCCTGCTCCTGTCCGCACTGTCGGCGTTTGTCCCACGAAGGATGAAGAGGAAGGTCACCGCTTCATCTCAGTGAGTTGTGGGTGTGTTAGTTCTGAGGAGGTTCTGGTGGACACTAGTGTGAGACTGGACCACCTGTGGCTGCGACTTGGTCTCATGACTCAGAAATATGGAATACTTTTTACCAGTGGTGTAGTTCAGGGTGGTTTACAGAGAATACCTACTTATTTTTCAGTCAGTATTGGGTAAACCCACTCCTAAACCCCCCTGACATGCACCATTCAGTACCTGAGCCAAATTAGCCATGATATCCCCTAGGACAGTGAAGCCATGACCCGCCCAACTCTGCCTCTAATTGGCTAGTACGTGGTACCTTCGCTGATTAGATTGGCTAACTTTAGGCATGAGGACTGATGAGCCAATCAGAGGCAGAGTAGGGCACGTCATGCCAAGGAAAATAATGCTAGCATATGCTGCGTTCCAAGCAACTCGTAACTCGTATTTTTCCAACCTTGTACCTGTGAAAATATACTGGAATTTTTTTTTAAAATACACTTGAATGGCAGTCAAACTTGTGACTTCCCACTCGTGAACTCATACTAGATCGATGTACTCCCAGTTCCGAGTTCTGACGTCACGTAGCAATGGCGGCCCCCATGGATGAGGTGTTTATGCAAATGGTTTGTTAAAACAAGGTATTGCTCTGACATTATTTATCTGCTAATGTTCTGAATAATCAACAGCTACTCTAGCGTGAGCTAGTTTTCAGTCCATTGAGTGCAAGAATAAATTAATACCAAATCTGAATCCAAATATACTAATAATGTAACATAATTGGTATAACAGCTTCTCTTGCCTTATGCACCGTTTTTTACTCCTCTGTTTCCTTCAAATAAGCAAAGAGCAAACACCTTTGGTGATAGACATGATTGTAAATGAGCATAATGTACGGTCCACCATGCTGGTTTGTTAACATCTACCTACAACAATTCCTTGCGCTCAGGCAGTTTAGCGTGACTTGCCTGGAACTTTGCAAAGTGAGTCATGGTTTGAACTCATGACTTACAGGCTCAAAAACTGGCCTGGAATGCAGCATCAGCGCCAGAACCAGGGTTCTGCTTAGTGCTGTCCACCTCTGGAACCTGATTGGACACCTCAGTGCCAGTGCCACCCCTGTTGATTGACAGGTTACTGCAATGGACAGACATGACGTTTGACAACCAACATTCAGTTCATCGTGGTTTCCAAGTGAACATTTGTGTCCGCCCTGACATATTGTGTTTATAATGTGTATCTGTATTCTTGGTACTTTAAGTATGGCAGTGTTTTGCTGCAGTAATATCTAACTGTTGTCGTATTTACATTTTTTATTCCGTAGAAGTACCTAGTTCTAGGGACACACTAGTGCCAAACATACTTTAAAAAAAAAAGTAATTAGAATGCACTTATAAATATACATTTGATGACACTGCTAGAAAATATTAAGTATAGTCAGCTCATTTGTAGATAAAGTTGAATGTGTGAACAAATTTAAGTTAAATGGATTTAAATTAATGCTGCGGTCCAGGCAACCCGTAACTCGTGTTTTTCCAACCTTCTACCAGTAAAAATGCGCTTGAATGGCAGTCAAACCTGTGACTTCTCACCTGTGAACTCGTACTAGATCGATGTACTCCCAGTTCCGAGCTCTGACATCACATAGCCGGTCAAACAACAATGGCGGCCCCCATGGATGCAGTGTTTATACATATTATTTGTTAAAACAAGGTATTGCTCTGACATTATTTGTCCGCAAATGTTCTGCATAACCAGCACCTACTCTGGTGTTAGCTGGTTTTCAGTCCAATGAGTGCAAGAATAAATTAATACCAAATATGTATCCAAATATACAAATTACGTAACATAAGAGGTATAACAGCTTCTTTTGCTTTATGTACCATCTTTCTTCCTGTTTCCCTCAAATAAGCAAAGAGCAAGAACTTCTGGGACAGAAATGACTATAAATGAACATAAGCCTTGTATGGTCCACCATGCTGGTTTGTTTGCATCTAACTACCACAATTCCTTGCGCTCAGGCAGTTTGGCGCAACTTGCCTGGAACGTTACAAAATTGTGAGTCGTGGTTTGAAGTCATGACTTACGGGCTCAAAAACCTGCCTTGAATGCAGCATAATAAGTTTTAGTTATGACCACACCTCTTTTTCTTTTGACCATGTAAATTGTCACCTGCCTGTGCATGTCTGGACAAGACAGTCTCAGTGTTTTCAGTCAAAGTAGCTGCTATAGGAGTTTTGGTGCTTATCATACAAGATACAAATCAAAAAGTTCTAAGCGGCTGTCGGCTATTGACAGTTGTTTGTTTTAACCATGAGAGGAGTGTTTTGTTTTATTGTCCAAAACGTAGTTTTGTTTTATTGTCCAGTTCCACCAGTACCATGGATCTGTTCCACAGACATTATCTCTTAGCTCGGTGTCCGCTAGCTGACTTCCTACTTTTCTCAGTGGGGGAGACTGTAAACCTGGGTAAGTTGAATTTACTTGAAAAAAAAATTGAGAATCACAAAGAGGATGAAAAGTACGGAAGCGTATTGCATTCACAAAAAAAAATAATTTCAGCTCTGTTTTTCTGAATTAATGAGATAATTATCTCATAATTACGAGAAAAAATAAGTTAAAAAAAAAAAAATTGGCGCTGTTTTTCTGAGTTTATGAGATACTGTTTCCTGAAAAAAAAAAAAAAAGCTCTGTTTTTCTGAGTTTATGAGATACTGTTTTCCGAAAAAAAAAAAAAAAAAAAAGCTCTGTTTTTCTGAGTTTAGGAGATACTGTTTTCCGAAAAAAAAAAAAAAAAAGCTCTGTTTTTATGAGTTTACGAGATACTGTTTTCCGGAGAAAAAAAAAAAAAAAAGCTCTGTTTTTCTGAGTTTACGAGATACTGTTTTCCCGGAAAAAAAAAAAAAGCTCTGTTTTTCTGAGTTTACGAGATACTGTTTTCTGAAAAAAAATAAAATGTGGCTCTGTTTCTCTGTGTCAGTGGGACAGTGGTCCCTGGTCCAGGCAGGAGCTCCTTCTATCTGTGCTGCTGAAAGCCTCTCGGGGGAGCGTGAAGTTGTTTCCGTTCTCGTAACCGGTTCCGATTACGGATCATGGAACTAGTTTCATTCACAGAAATCAGAACCAAGCCCCGTTTTGTGCACGGATCAAGCCCTTCAAGCACACCGGCGCTCGGAGCCTGTAACCCTGCTTCCTGACAGGGCACGACCGCGGTGATGGGAGTTGGCATTAATGAAGTCAAATAAAATGACATTCACCAGCATTAAAGAAAATATACACAGCAGAAGAGTGCAAATGTGGATTCATTTATTTGTCGGACCTGATGGAAAGCATTAGTCAGAACTAGATCCATGGAGGAGCGGCTTGGTGAACCGGTTCGTCCCCCCACAATAACTTTCCATCAGGTCCAGGCGGACAGCTATGGGGGTGGGGGGTGAACCGGGACACCAAGACGCTCCTCCACAGATCTAGTTCTGACTAATGCGTTCCATCAGGTCCGACAAATAAATGAATACACATTTGCACTCTTCTGTTGTTTCTGTTTTCTTTAATGCTGGTGAATGTCATTTTATTTGACTTCATTAATGCCAGGACCTGGAGTACGCTGCTGACACCATCCTGCTCAGCACATCCTACAGTCAGCTGACAGATGCTCTGGGCAGTTACAGTGAAGAGGCACAGAAGCTTGGCCTCCAAGTGAACTGGACAAAAACCAAGCTCAGAAAAACAGAGCTTTTTTTTTTTCCAGAAAACAGTATCTCGTAAACTCAGAAAAACAGAGCTTTTTTTTTTTTTTTTTTTTTTTCGGAAAACAGTATCTCGTAAACTCAGAAAAACAGCGCCGATTTTTTTTTAAACTTATTTTTTCTCGTAATTATGAGATAATTATCTCATTAATTCAGAAAAACAGAGCCGAAATTATTTTTTTTTGTGAATGCAATACGCTTCCGTAGAAAAGTGCCATACCTGAGAAATTAAGAACTAAAAAAAAGCCTTAGGAGTAGAGTTATCAGATTTTGCAAAGTCCCATAAATTAAAAAGACATGAGGTCAGAGAAGTTCTAAATGTTGAGTCTGGTTTGGACAACCAGTCAGGCAAGACATGGAAAACATCATTTGGAATTGGAAATGAGTGTAATCATTGTATATTGTTAATGTTTTAACTGTATTAATTAATGAGGGTCAAATTTTTGAATCAACACCTTCACTTGTTTTTGGACCCTACTCCTAATATTCAGAACACACACTGATGCTTGATACTTGCTTTTCCATTCTGTTTTTCATGTTTTCTGTTTTTGACTATTACATTAAGTTGGACTTGGATCTGAACCAGACCTGAATGAGTGCAGCTGCAGTGGCAGAGCCATAGTCACACAGGGAGTGTTTTGCACAACAACATGAGTTATTGCTGGTTTTCTCATTGGTCTGTGATGTCATATACTGTCTCTGGGTTCACTTATCATCACATGGAAACTGGTTGTCACTCTACCACTGTCTGTGTGACGATGAAGACCAGAGGAAGTAAAGTTGCAGTTCTTAAAGCAGCAAAGGACTTTCATCACAACTTTTTTTCATGTGTAAAACTCCAGTGTTTGCCTAATTATCACTAATCCATTAGTCTTTCCGTGCTTACGCACGTGAGTCAGTTCCCTCACGGTGAACAGCTTCAAAGAAGATGACTTCATCATAAACACAGTCCGCTTGTTTAGATAACAAACTGAAACGTCACTCGGGCCTTTTTGGAAATTTTGTGGCTAAGTGCATTGTGGGAATGGGAATTCCACGCAGCAGTAACTGAAGTCTAAGTATTGTTTTTCATGATCACACACCCCATATTATAAGATGACAACTGACTTACAGTGATTCCCTCTATTTCTTGTGACCCTGTATCGTGGACATGCTTCCATGGCTTGTTGTCGCCATGTTTGTTTTGGTCTTCCCCCAAAGTAAGTACTTGTACTGATGTATTGTGTGAGTTTTCACATAATAATTTGTTTTGACCAGATGTGTGATGAAAGTCATACACTGCTTTAAAGGAATGATATAAAAAAAAAAAAAAAAATCACCCATTTACAAAGATGCTGCATCATAGACTTTGTAAATGATATTAAACTGTTCCCTTCCTGTGTAAGAGGGCGTGGATACAAGGACTGAGAACACTGACTGATTGTCAATCAAATGTCTGTCCTTGGTCTGGATCAGTATTACACTGACTTACAGGACAGTAAGATTTAATAGAACGGAACGTGCAGGCACTTGAAAACCCTTGGCCTGACTTATCAGATGCACTGCTGCCACCCAGTGGCCTGACTTATCAGTGCATGGCAAAGTTTTTGGACGGACGGACGACCAACTGATGATAATACCCTGCGGCCAGTGTGGCCAGGGGTAAAAACTAATCAATACATTTATAAGGGCAAGAATAAAAATGAAGTAGCATTTATGTGAAACAAACTTAATTTGCATTTATCCTAAAGGTACAGTACATATGTTAAAATCCACGAAAAACATGTCACCACTCACATCCCTGTGATTTAACTCCTCTTTTATTCTTATTTTGCTGTAAATTCATGACTACTATTCCTTCTGTTAATTGTTTTAATCATATTTTAATTCGAATACTGTCTTTAGTATGATTTTTATCTAGTCTGTGCCTTATTTCTATCATTTCATTAAGTTTTTTTTTCCCACTGGATGTTCTATTTATTTATAAATATATTGAGTTACCTTTGCATATGAATTGTTCTATGTAATTTAAACAGACCTGTCTCATTTTGCCGATTAGGCCTCACAATTGTGCTTTTCATTTTGCACTTATGGAGACATAAGGACCAGGACAGTTGTAGTGGCAAAAATTTATGTCACTTATGTAACTGCCAAACCTAGGTCATTTAGGCCGCTCATATCTGACATTTGTGTGATTCTTATCTGACTAGGTATATTCATATCATTATATAACTTGTGTGCCTCTTACTTTAAACCTTTTCTATTCTCTCTGTGATCAGGCTGACATGTGACACAGAGCATCCTACACTATCCATATCTAATGCCATAGATACACTCTTGGACCATCGTGCAGTAGAAGGACATGGACTGTTTTATCTCGCACATGCTCAGTAGAGGGACCCTGAGTGTCTCCTATCTCATGATGGCTCCATGATGTTTTGACTACTTGTCAGCTGACTTTTACTTTGCCCTCATTTCTGTTAGAATCATGTCTGTCATGCCATATGTGGTGGAAAAATTTACTTTTTATATTTTATACTCTTTTAATATGTTATACTGTTAAGTACATGCTGAGTCATTGTTATGTGTGATGTTTACCACTCTGTAACACCCCCGACTCGGGAACGGAGTTCTTACCTTGAGTTAAAACCAGGGCCGGACTGAGACTCATTTTCAGCCCTGGAGTTTCATACCTCAGACCGGCCCACTTTAGATCACTACCGATTATTATTAAAATCATACGATTCTAACCTTACATGTTAGGTCTACACACTGTTCTCCAAAGCTTTGTAATTCAGTGTATTTTCTAAAATATTTCCAATTCATTGCAAGTAAAGGTTGCTTCACAATGTGGATTTATTTCAACAGTGAGTGCACATCCACATCTCCTACATTATTATTCCTCACAACACAACAATAACAGAATCTATATTTTTGTTCTTATAAGTGTTAACATTTTTCAAACCTTTAAAATGTTTGAAATGAAATGAAAGAATATATAAAAATATTGAAAAAAAAAAATAATTAAAAAAAAATAAAGCTTGCTGCTTTTTCTAATAACTATTATTTTTGTATCCTCTGCAACAAAAGATTTCCATCACAACTTACTTGCAGTTTGTTCCATCTTTGCTATTGAAAACTTTTGGTACAGTGATATTAGGGGTTTGATGAGGATGATAAGAAAAAAATGCCTGTATATCCTGTGACTGAGGGCAAGCAAAGCAGTCAAAGCTAACAACAGACTCCTCTTCATCTGTCACATTTGTGCCTAGTGGTTCAGGGTTGTGCTGCTGAGCTGCTCCTCTGTCATCAGTAGACTCTGCTCTCCCTTTCACACTTCCTCCAGTTTCTCTAGACTCACCTGCACCTGGATCACAATAAAAAATAATATCTACAGACATTTTGACTTACTTAACTAATTAAGATATTTACATTGGCTAAATATGCAGGCTTATTTGATATTACTTTATGCTATTGCCTTTCAGTTGTGGGCTTTGTGTATTTACTGTCTCACTTTTAATATTAAAAATTAAAATAGGTCAAGACTATCATTTGGGTCTAGAAAGTGGTTTTAGTGGAACTAATGCTTGTTCACACAGTCTGTTCCAACAGCTCACCTTTTCCTTCCATGCTGACAGGAACAATCCCCTCATCACTACTGGCTCCTGGCTCTGCTTCTGACACTAAAGCACAGTTTAAAAATGGTCATAATTCTCAGCACAAATCTATTTCCAAAGCCTTGGTGTCAGTTTCATTCATGTAGTGCTGAATCCTGGAGCATCTCAGAGCACCTTTCATACTGAACAGGCCTACACCATACTCTTCATTGGAGCCTATTTATTAATAATATTCAGTCTATGAGCAGTCCTACCTGCCCACTCTGGACTTGTGGGCTCATGGCTGGTGTCTGCTGCTGGATCTGCTTTCTGACTCTGAGGAGCTACAAGACAAAGTTTCCCAGCTATGTGGCGTTGCATCATACTATTATTCAAATTGCATAACGTTATGTTCCATGCCACAATGCCACACAATTCACTGACTCCGTAATTAACTAACTTGAAAGGTGGTTTACCCGGTTCATCGTCCTCATTAGTTGTTTCCAACCGGAGGTCGTTTTTGTGAAAAAGTTGCAGATTTTGGCACATTTGGCTGTGTTTGCTTCCAGAGCTTTCCTCTTTTTAGTTCTTGCCTTCTCTGTGCCACCCTTGTTCTTTCTATTAAAACAGCAAACACAGCTGACCATCCACAGCCTACAGAGCACAGATCGTATATGCTCCACAGCTACAGTATAGAGCTACTGTAAGCGATCTTTCTGTTCTGCCCATTTATGGAAGGATTTGTTCATGTAAACTGACAGGATGTGGTGAGGAGTGCTTTTATTGTGAAGGCAGAAAGTGTGGTGTGGGTGGAAGCGCTGATTTGTTAGGGCTGCGGTGTTAAGGACGGTGTGGAGAAATAAAGTGCCTCCCAAGTTAAGCCTGTCATTTTACATGAACAAATCCTTCCATAAATGGGTAGAACAGAAAGATCGCTTACACTACTAACCGTTTGCACGGACATGTTACGTCAGGTCACGGTGTGTCCGCAAAGAAAGAGGAAGAAAACAGTTTGCTAGTAGAGGGGGTGGGGCCCAGGAACAGCGGCTGCAGATTACTTGATCAACTCAGTGCTATGACTGAACGCCGGCCCCCAAAAAATAAATAAATAAAATATTAAATACATATTTAACGTGAACTCCGGCCCTCGCGGCCCAAATATTATACCGGCCCACCGGGAATTGTCCTGGTCCTCCCGATTAGCCAGTCCGGGCCTGGTTAAAACCCAAACACCTAAATGTCTGGATATGTGATGGCGCCTGCATGCTAGATATTATTTAAACAAGGTAAGGGGTAAGAGGCCAATATGGCCTCTTCCCCCCCGGAACCAGAAGGACTGGTATGGAGTGGTATGATTTACATATGGGGATGTCATTTGGGTGTCACCATTGGGGGGGTTGGATTTTTGGTCTATATAATCTTTAATATTTTCATGGTTAATCAGACTTCACTTACAGAGCTTTTTCTGTGATTGATTTCTCAATAAATGCATTTATTATTTTAACTCTAACTTTCTCCTTCTTTCTTTGTGTGGGTCATCAGTTGAACGGTACATTTCCACGACATATCTAGTGTGTATAAAACCTCACTGTCTGTGCTCCTCCTTACCCCTCCTTACCCCTCACACTTCAGCTTCGTGCTTTTGTTAGAGAGGGGTCCTCCTTGCAAGGGGTGAATAAAACTAACATGTAAGACCAGCTTTGACTTTTGTGTTCTCTACTGACAGATTTTTCCACCACACAGTGGAGAAGTCATGTGACACCATTACAAGAAATGACTTTCTCTTTGCGTGTTAGCTAACTCACGTGCTACAC
Organism: Sphaeramia orbicularis; assembly: GCF_902148855.1. NCBI lineage: Eukaryota > Metazoa > Chordata > Actinopteri > Kurtiformes > Apogonidae > Sphaeramia > Sphaeramia orbicularis. The sequence continues at coordinate 17,874,458 of NC_043957.1, read as the reverse complement.
TTAATCATTAATTTAATCATTAGTTCAGCAAAATATTATCTACACAAAATGATTTGGCCAAAAAATATTCTGGAGTCATCAGATTGCAGTGATCATATAAACAGTATAATATGATATACTTTATCAGATAACAGCACTAATCATATTATGAGAAATCGGATTAACACACCTGGATTTTTCCACATTACTTCAATTTATTTTTGTCTTTTACATGGACATGTAAAAAAACAAAATCAGAAAATGGAAGTGATGTAGTCAAATGTGAGTGGAAGACAATAGTAACACATGTACCTTTTTTTCCTAATCTTACCTGAATATATCCTTATTTGTTGTGCATATTTCTCATCTGTAGTACAGAGTTAGTTTTTTTGTATATTTCAGTAGTTTTAGTAGTATTTTAGTAGTATATCTATGTATATTTCATATTTTATCCTGTAGCTGTTGCACATACCTACAATTCCCTGTATTTTGTGTGATATTTTTGTTCTGTCCTCTTTTGCACTAAGTATTTTTGCTGTTAAACAGAGCAGAGGTGCCAAAGTGATTTTCATTATTTCTGTGACAGTGACAATAAAGATCTATTCTATTCTATTCTATTCTATTCTATTCTATTCTAACAGGAAGTTTGACATACACATACATATATACTCCAAAAGAAACCTTTTTTTTGTTTAAGTTGGTTTAAGGTGTTTCAGTTTTGTCACCTTTCTGAAGTGCATGTGAGCATGTCAGATGAGATTATTACAATTATTTGATGAACCCCAGTTTTTTATTTTAGTTTTATAGTCATGTAAACTGGCTCATTGTAACTCTTCTTCTCTTTAAAGGCATGCTGGGAGCTCGTCCTGTCATGGGAAGCCTTTCCTTCAGTCCAGGTTCCAGGTTCTGCTCCTGCTGTGTATTATGCTCTTCGTCCTTTGTTACATCAGTGACTCATTTTCCTGGTGGGAGAGCTTTCAACTTAATGACCGGTACCAGAAGTTTTTCAATTGGACCACTGAGGTTTATTCTTCTCCTGTTTATCAAGTCCATCCAAAACTTTCAGTCATACTTAATGAAACCCATGCAACCACTAACCCACCCCCTACAACACCTCCAGGTCCTCAGTACCATGTGGCTTTCCCACAAAACTACCACTTTAGTTTGGATCAAGCTGACACATGTAAGAACAAAACCCCTTTCCTGGTCCTGATGGTTCCAGTGGCGCCAGATAATGTCGAAGCGCGTAATGCGATCAGGCAGACCTGGGGAAAAGCTGAAGTGGTTCAGGGTGAGGTGGTTCTTACTCTGTTCATGCTGGGCCTCTCTGGACAAGCTGATGTTGAGAAACAGCAGGAGAAGATCCAACATGAAAACCTGCAACACCAAGACCTGATCCTGAGTGACTTCCTTGACTCATATTTCAATCTGACCATCAAAACCATGGTGATCATGGACTGGCTGGCCACTCACTGCAATAATGCAGCTTATGCCATGAAGATCGACTCAGACATGTTCCTGAATGTTGATAATTTAGTCATCACGCTGAAAAAACCAGAACTCCCCAAGGTAAACTACCTGACAGGGATGTTGATGTGGAACAGCGAAGTCATCCGCCTAAATTCCTCAAAGTGGTACGTCTCTGAGGAGGTTTACCCATATCCTACATACCCACCGTATCCTTTAGGGGCGGGATACGTCTTCTCCAATGATCTTCCAGGGAAATTGGTGGAGATCTCCAAAACAATCACACCTTTTAACATAGAGGATGTTTATATCGGCATGTGCTTGAAAAGGCTGGGGCTGAGTCCTTCATCACCTCCAGATCCATCCCAGTTTAATGACTATCACAGAGGATACAACCGTTGCATGTTCTCCAAGGTCATCACCTACATTCTGAACTCTACAGAAGAGTTGGTGAACTTCTGGACAGATTTGAAGAAACCTGGCTCACCTTGTTAAACCAAGAATTACAACCGTAGATGATCTAATAGTCATAGTTGTAGGTTGATCTCCAACAGATGCACTCGTAGATGATGTGTTGACTGTTGGGAGTGCAGCAGTAAACACAGGTCTAATACATGAAGTTGAATGAGGAGCTGCAGTTTTACATCACAGCTCCCATTTACTAAGTTATTAAAGGCCGTTCCTGACGAGTTCAATATAATAATGATGTAGTGACCTGTTTATGGGGATTTATTCTCCTCTCATAGTCAGACATGAAACTACTGAACCACCCACAGGTCCTCAGTACTATGTAGCTGTCCAATAAATCTATCACTTTATAATGGATCTCAGTGAAACTTACTAGAATGAAACCCCTTTCATAGTCTTGACGGTTCCAGTGGCACCACATAATACAGTAACAGGTCCATATCCACTATAGTTTATGAGCTATGAGTGTCAAAATCCAAAATTCCAATTATAATTAATACTTAAGTGTAAAAACAGCTAGTTAATATAAACCTTATAGGGATTCATATCTAGAATCTGCAGTTCTAGGTTTACTCCTATGTGTTTAAAGGCCTATTTCGACGAGTTCAGTACAGTAACGACCTCGATGTCCACTCACCAGCCAATGCAGTGTCGATTTATAGATGCCTGTGATTGTACTGAAACCTCACATATATTTAAGGTATATCTGTATTATAAAAGCCAAGTGGCCTCTGTGGGTGTGCATGTATGTGTGTCTTGGGATTCACACAAAATCCATAAAGAGCTGACAGCTGCAGTTTGGCATACTTATGTATTTTTGGTCAACAAACAGACTAACTAAAATGGCAAATTGATAGGGTCAGTATTTTGGGAGATATTAGTAATTTTGGAATACAATAGCCTTACAATCACGTTGCTTTGGCGGTGACTGCTGGACAAATGCGCTATAGCATGCACGAATACACAACAGCATCAAAACTACCACGTCTAGAACCTGTGGATCCCCATGAGTCTAAGTGCTAGTTAAGGTTTATTTAAGGACAGTGCATGTCCAGGAGTAGATTTCCTGTTTATTTCTTGTTACTTACACCCAAGGGAATTTTAGGATGTTGCATAAAGTAAGTAATGTGTAAAGAAGAAAGACCCTTATATCTCATCTAAAAAAATAAATAAATAAAATTATGTTTAGTTGCTGTTTTAAATCTTTTAGAATTTTTTTTTTTTTTTTTTTTTTTTACCACAAGGCACTCAAGCTATTAAATACTATATATTTTATGTTGTATGTTGCACCATTGTGTTTTGTAATGTAACTTTTCTAATTGAATGAAATAAATGAATACATAAATAATAAAAAAAAAAAAAAAAATTAAACCACATTCAAACTGCTGTTGGCATTTTTTTAAACTGTTTAACCCTCCTCAAGAACCCCTAACATCCACTGATGCAACATATTTAATACCTGTTGATCAATTAATCCTATCAATACATGTAAATAATTGCTGTAAAATGCAGTTTGTCATCTTTTCATGGTCATCAGATATGACCCATTTGGATGTTCAGAGGCTCCGTAGTGAACATAGAAACACCGTCATCTTGTGCAACATTGATTCACCAGTAAAACCCATGGAGTTTGATAATTGACAGTGGATGGAGACAATGTTATTGTATATTTCACTAAAAAAGTCTTTTTCTTCAGTTTTCTGTTTCGAGATAACAACCTTTGAATTTGCACTGAGCTTTTATGAACTATTAAATATAGAAAAATCTGAAAAATGTAGAAACTATACTATCTAAAATATGTTGTTTTATCCTTGAGTCTTGAACATTTAAAGTTGAATTCCTGAGATAATGTCATAAGAACTGAAAAATTCAGATGAAGCAAATGTGAGACCTTTGTACTCTGAGGTAAAACCAAGTCAAGCAGGTATTACCTTTGTGCAGCATATTAGATCAAATAAAGTGCTTTAGACCTCTAGTATTAACCCTTTAAGACCTAGAACTAGATGCTTGTTTCATGTTTCCTTGTTGGTATTTTAGGCTACAATTTGAGAGCAGGTCTTAATGCGCAATTTGGATTTTTTGGTGAAATCCGATTTTTTTTTTGTGTGCTCATTCATATTACACATTAAATGCGACTTCAGTCAGTTTTGAGTATGAACTGAATGTGACCCTGAAGTGACCCACGTGCACAAAAGAGGTCCTGATGTAATATGTGACCACACAAGCACGCACTGTGTTTACAGAAGTAGATATGTTTTTCCCACCGCTCCTCCTTCTGGAACGCAGAATTGTAACCATTCAAACTGAAGTTTCATTGCAAAATATCAGACTTACTGGATTTAGGACCACATATGAAAGTGGCCTGGGTCGGATTTGAAAAAATGGGATTTGTGCTGTTCAAACTGTCTAACAGATCGGATACAGGTCACATACGGGCAAAAAAATCGGATTTGGGCCACATTTGCCTGGAGTCTGAACGTAGCCTTTTTCTTCACTTTTTATTGTATCATCGTTTTGTCGTCTGTCTGTTTGTCCATCCATTCAACAGAGTAATTGCGTTATCTGAGGAATGCATTGATGTATCTGCACCAAAATTATACTGTGGATACATCTTGGCATGGAGCAGAAGCCTATTGAAAATAGGTGACCTTGACCTACTTTTTTAGGGTCAAATGGTGACATGTCTTGTAATCGTATCATCTAAAGCAGGGGTGTTTAAGGGGCCATATTTAGCCCAATTTGATCTCAAGCGGGCCAGACCAGTAAAATAATGACTTAATAACCTATAAATAATGACAAATCCAAGTTTTTCTTTTTGTTTTAGTACAAAAAAACCCCCAATTAAATTATGAAAATATTTACCTTTTACAAAAAAAGATGTGTATAGCCTGAAAAAACTGAAATTTAATTTGAAAAATTAGTGCATTTTCAACAATATTATGCCTCGACTTATTATTTATACATGTACATTACACACAGTGTTACATAAACATTTGGTAACAGGCAGAATATTGTTAAAATTTTGGAGTTTGGAACTAAAATTTGAACAATTTCTACAATATTACATCTCTTATTATTAACACAACTACAGATCACAGTGGATCCATAAATGCACAAAACATTTAGTAACATGCAGAATATTGTTAAAATTGCACATTTCGGGTTGTTCATGTTTGTTTTGTTTATGTATTTATTTGCATTTTATTGGGAAAGAATAGTTTTGTAAATGCAAATATTTTCACAGTGTAATGCTATTTTTTTTTTTCACTTCATTTTTTCCCACATAATTCCACATAATTTTTCACAAAGAAAATTTGTAGTTGTCATTATTTATGTATGTATGGTATGAACCATCCAGACCACTCAGGTCATCTGGTGCAGGTCTGCTCTGTGTTCCAAAAGTCAGAACTAAACACGGAGAATCAGTGTTCAATTTCTATGCTCCGTATATCTGGAACAAACTACCAGAAAATATCAGGTCTGCTGAGAGTCTGAGTTCTTTTAAGTCAAGGTTAAAGACTCACCTGTTCACTGCTGCCTTTGACTAAAAGGCTTTTGACTTTTTAAATTTTATATTCTCTTTCGAAACTCTGCACTGCAACTCTTACTTTATTATGTGTGTGTTTTTATATTTTTGGATTTTATGTGTTGTGTTTATGTGTACTTGCTGTTTTTAATCACCTTTACATGTTTCTTTTATAATATTTTAAATGTGTTTCTTTTTCCCTTGTCGTTGTATTTCAATGTCCTGTGTGAAGCACCTTGAATTGCCTTGTTGCTGAAATGTGCTATACAAATAAACTTGCCTTGCCTTGCCTTGCCTGTGGGTTATTGTGGTGTTGTTTTTGCATGAGATCACATTGCTCTGTATGTGGAACCTGAACCAAAATGATTTTGACAACCTTGACTGTTCAGGTTAATTTTTGCACTTTCATCCTGGAACCTTTGGCGGGCCGGTTTTGGCCCCCGGGCCACATGTTTGACATCTGTGATCTAAAGAATGCATTGTGATATCAGTGCCAAATTTATACTGTGGAAGCAGTAAGGGCTATTCCAGTTAGATACACATATTTTAAAACATATCACTCCAGTGACCCTGAGGGAATATAAGTAATGCCATATTGCCAAATAGGCCTCATTAGGTATGTAAAAATATTCCCAGTATATAGACAAGGAATATTGGTGCCCTATTTGCAGTTGTAATGTCAAAGTATATCATAAATCCATAAACATAATGTAACCTATATAAGGAAGGGTCATTTAAGATTGACACGCCTTTTCACTACTGAGTGACTGCTCTATACAATTTTAAAAAAGTATGTGACATCGCTTGAGCTTTTACACATCACAAGCACTGAACATAAAATATTAGCGTTGATGTCACAACACCCTGAAAATAAGAAAAAAAGTTTTTTTTCTTCACTAATTTTACAGTTACATTGGTTTTAGTATAATGGAAGAAAATAAATTATTCCACATGTTCTATTACATATTTAAATTATAATTAACTCTAGCAGTGCTAAATTGCCACTTGCTTGGATTTTGCAGCACCTTAAGACACTTATAGTAAGGGCAAGACTTGAATAACAAGGACCTATTCCCAGATCTACACTCCACTGTGTTGGGTATTAAAATGTTTTGCATGCTGGATGTGTTCCCAAAAAAATTTTCATAGGTTTGTTGTGGTGATATGTTTGCTTGAAACAGCCTTGTGCAGTTATAATATCTGAGCACTTTCAAATATAAATATGTATGTCATAAGTTTTACATAAAGATAGTCTAATCTAAATTATAGGGCACTTACTCTCAGAAGAATCTTGCACTATATTTGGCTGAGGGGTATTACAAGTGCACAGCATGTTATGTTTCTGCTTTGACATAATAACCTTTCAATTTACTGTGAGTTTTCAGGAACATCTAAATTAAATACATGAAATTAAATACAGGGAAATACATGATTTACAGTGAAAAATGCAAAATACAGAGCATAATATTATAACAAATGGTAATAAATCACTTAAGAAAAGTTAAATGGAGAGAAAAATGTATTTAGGAAGTGCCAGAAACGTAACACTGGGTCTTTACGGGTTAAAAATGATAACCTCATAATAGATTTAAGCATGGTTCTTCACAAGAGCTGAAGGGAATATGCAAAATAAGTGGTAACATCAACATGCAAAAGTGTGTTTCTGATCTTTGTAGAGCATATGTTTCTTCCAGGATATATTCCCTGGGTAACAGTTAACTTTCTGTAGAGAAGTAAATGACTACACACCCGTACAAAACAGGGAAAAAAAATAACCTGCCAAGAATAACAAGCCTGTGGGAAATATATTTCCCATCACCGCTTTGAATTTCCTGTCATTGTTCTGACTCTTGTCACTGTTGAAATCTGAGCCCATGTAGTTCATCATGGGCACAGGGTCAACTAGTATCGCAGTACACATGCACAGGCATCTGTGCTAAAATGATAAAACAGAAAGCATTAGAATTATTTATTGTCATTATACTTATACATAATGAAATTCCAATTGGAGAGTCTCGGCTGAAATACAAGGTGAAATGTAACAACAGTCAAATACAGACACAGTGTTTTAATAATACCTTAAATACACAAACAAAACAACTGGATACCCCAATAGATATGTGTAATATGGATAATAACTTATAACAGAGGTATCAAACATGTGGCCAGGGGCCAAATCCGGCCCACCAAAGGGTCCAGTCTGGCCTGTGAGATGAATTTGTGAAATTCAAAAATTACACTGAAGATATTAATAAAAGTAAATAAATGTATTATTATTATTATTATTATTATTATTATTATTATTATTGTTAATCATTTTAGTTCAAGTTCCACATACAGACATATTTAATCTCAAGTGGGTCAGATCAGTAAAATACTATCATAATAACCTATAAATATTTACAACTCCAAATTTTTCTCTTTGTAAATGTAAATATTTTCATGTCATTGTACTGTATTTACACTAAAACAAACTATCATTTCACAAAAACACGAATAACCTGAACAAATATGAACATTTTGAAATGTCTGAAGTGCAAGTTTACCATTATTTTGCCTTTTATTAAATGTTTTGTGTATTTGTTGATCCACTGTGATCTATAAGTTGTAATTTACATGTGTAAATGATAAACTGAGACATAATATTGTTAAAATCCCACTCAGTTTTCTTAAGAAATTTCAGTTTGTTCATGTTATTTACATTGTTTTAAAGGATAGTTGGTAAATGTAAACATTTTCATCGCATAATTTTGCTTTTTTCGCTCTAAAACTTAGAGGAAAATTTGGAGTTGACATTATTTATATATTATTATGTTATTATTTCACTGGTCCAGCCCACCGCAGATCAAATTTGGTTTAATGTTGCCCCTTAACTCAAATAAGTTTGACACCCCTGTCTTATAGTGTAGCAGTATAACATGCATGTCCCAAATCCTTAAGGGAAAAAGATGAAGGGAAAAAGTAGAAATAGTGACCCTAAATTCAGTTCAGTTCAATGTTACTAGTGATGCACAATAAAAATAATTCCACTTAAATGCATCAAAACTCACAACAAGCCTATTTTGAAGATGCAAGTAGAAAAAGCAGATATTCGTCTTAGAATAGAAAGTAAAAGTAATGAGTCTTTAAGTGCAGTAAAGTATTTGTACTTTTTCACATACTGGGAACTGGATTATGCTGTTTAAAATAAATGACCTTGTTTCCTCATGGAGGTGGTTTATTTTGACCTTTTCACTGGCAACAGGAAGAGACGGACCATTCAGTACATTGTCTACAACAGTGAAAACTACCCCATGATACAACTCTTGCCTGGACGACACCTTTACCAGCTTTATGACGACTTTCTCATGGTACTGAAAGCATATAAACATATCACTTCTTAATACAGTATATAATCCACTTTTGGATATTATATTGAATTAATTTTTTACATTTTCTTCATCAAAGTTAAAAAAAAAAAAGAAAAAAAAAAAGATCTAATTATGGTTTATCCTTAATTTATCACATGTTTTAGGGCTGAAGCTCAACTCTTTGTATTACATTTGTTTTATAAAGCCGCAGGTATATCAATTACAGTCTACTATTTCCTCTAAAAACATTTAAATAACCGTTCTGTATTCTCTGATTGGCCTTGAAAACTGGTTTTTCAGGAAGCGCAACAAACTGCTCCTGTATCTGCTGAGCAAAGGGGAATGAATCCTAAACTGATGAAGTGTTGTGGAGGTGGAGGAGGCATCAAAATACCAAACAGTGTCATGTTACAGCTTCAAGTGAACAAGTGAGCATCTGCAAACTGAAACCTGTTGAGGCAAATACACATGTCGAGCATGTCGACGTGTGCTAAGCTTCATGGCTGGAGAGGTGCTGAGTCAGATCCACAAATATATGAACCCAAAAGAGTGTCGGATTCACCATTTAATTGCCAACAGTTATGCTTGTTGGGTTATGTTTCATATCTCGTATTAGCATTCTTTACACATACATACAAGGCATAAAATTACACCCGCCAAACGCCATTTGTTTGGTGTGTAAACCCCACCCCCCACCCCCGGAATGGCAGACAGGCATTGATACCTGTGCTTGTGCGTCCAGAGTGAAATTAGGTACTTACGGAACACCCCCCCCCCCCCCCCCCCCCCCCGGCTACGGTCTTTCGATTTATTCACTCACCTTGAAATGAAAATACCAAATAAAATAGCAGTTATCTAATTTGATCTGTACATAACTGTATTCTTTAAGTGATGCTTAAGTTGGATTTTCATGATTAAAAAACATACAGTAATTATTGTCAGTCAAATAAGGCATGATTTTTTTTATTTGGCCGGCGAAAAATATTTTGGGCCAGTGAACTTTTGGAGGTCACTAGCCAATGGCAGATGAGGTAAAAACTTAATTTTACACCCTGCATACATACATGATACATACAGACCTGATCAAAATCTTAAGACCAGTTGAAAAATAGCTAGAATTCACCTTTTGCACATTTGGATCTTAATGAGGTTTTAAGTAGAGCTACAATATACAAAAGAGAGAAGGGGGAGTGAGACAAAAAGCACTTTGAAAAAATAATTTATTGAAAACAACAAGTAAACTGAAATAGGCTGTTTATCAGCTGATCAAAAGTTTAAAACCATCGCTCAAAAAAATTACAAAAAACTCTCCAAACCAGAACAAAAAATGTTCTCAGTAGGACTCAGTAATGAGTAGCTCCACCGTTCTTGTTAATCACTTCAAAATTTCGTGTGGGCATGCTTGATGCGAGTGTTTCCAGGAGGCTGGTGGGAACATTGGCTGAAGATGGCTTCATGAAGGGCATCAACTGTCTGGAACTGATGGCCATTTTTATAAACTTCCCTTGCCATCCATCCCCAAATGTTCTCTATGGGATTTAAATCAGGGGAACATGTGGGATGGTCCAAAAGAGTGATGTTATTCTCCCTGAAGAAGTCCTTCGTCAAGCGAGCATTGTGAACTGCAGCGTTGTCCTGTTTTTAAACCCAGCTGTTACCACACAGACGAGGGCCCTCAGTCATGAGGGATGCCCGCTGCAACATCTGCACGTAACCAGCCGCCGTTTGACGACCCCGCACCACCTGAAGCTCCAGTGTTCCACTGAATGAAAAAGCACCCCAGATCATGATGGACCCCCCTCCACTGTGCCGGGTAGAAAACATCTCAGGTGGGATCTCCTTGTCATGCCAGAAACGTTGGAAGCCATCTGGACCGTCAAGGTTAAATTTTTTCTCATCAGAGAATAAAACTTTTTTCCACCTTTCAGTGTCCCATGTTTGATGCTCCCTGGCAAAGTCTAAACGGGCAGTTTTGTGGTGTTGTAGGAGACGAGGTCTTTGAATTTGTTTTTTGTTTTTGAAACCCTTTTCCCGCAGATGCTGTCTGATGGTTATTGCGCTGCAGTCGGCACCAGTAAGGGCCTTAATTTGGGTCGAGGACCGCCCTTTATAGTCACATGATACACACGGTCACATGATAGTCACATGATACACACAGAAGTTAGTACTTGATCATATAACCATTGTTTTTGATGATTTTTGATGGTCTAATAATTTTTTCTGTGACTGTGGGAAAATACATGATTGTAACTGAAAAATGCAAAATACGGAGCATAATATGAGAGTAAATGTTGATAAAACACTGAAGAAAGGCTAAAAATAGAGAAAAATTCATTTGGGAACTGCCACAAAAGTAACACTGGGTCTCTATGGGTTAAGGCGGGGCAAGAAGGAAAAATAAACACATTGCTGCACTTGACTAGAGAAGAACCTGTGTGCTCAGGAGCGCCCTCTGCCATGAAGCAGGAGTACTGACAGCTTCACCCTGTGCCTTTTCATGTGGTTTTGTGATTGATAGACTGAACACATTACACACATATATTCTATATATTATTCAGTGGTGTAGTGGTTCTTGGAGAAGTGGGTATACTCTCAATTTTTTTTTTTTTTTTTTTTTTTTTAAGTTGTCCAGAAAAAAATGTCCTGTTTTAGAAACAGTAACATGTCAGACTACTCTATTTAGTTTACTCAAAAATCTGTCTGTAGTATTTGCTCACTATTATAAAATTATCATGACTTGATCAGGAGCAGTTTGTAGGGATTACTGGTCACACAAGCAGCTGCATGAATGGAAATGTATTCAACATGAGGCAAACATAAGATAATGTTAGCCTTTCATAACGTTAGCCTACTCACACAGTTTAACTATTGGTGACAACATCTGATGTGCACTCATATGGCCAGTAGTTTAAAACAGTGACTCATTCTGAAACCACCTTAAAACTTACCTAGAATTATGTATTCCATGAGAGTAGGTTCTCTCAATACGTGTCACTCACTTGAAATATGTTTATTCTGTCTTTCTCATTCGCATTTCCAATAATCATGCAACTTTCCATGAGACGTGCAGTGACCTGTCAATCAACAGGGGTGGCACCTGAGGTGTCCAATCAGGTTCCAGAGGTGGCCAGCGCTAGTTAGCAATATTTTCCTTGGCATGACCCGCTTTACTCTGCCTCTGATTGGCTCATCAGTCCTCATGCCTAAAGTTAACCAATCTAATCAGGGAAGGCAGCAACTACTAGCCAATTAGAGGCAGAGTAGGGCGGGTCATGGCTTCACCTTCCTAGGAGAAAAAAAAGCAGTTTGGCTCAGATACTATTGAATGGTGCACATCAGGGAGATTTAGAAGTGGGTATTGAGGACTTGCAGCTGACATCACTGGTCATGTGATTGTTGTTTACACCGCCATATTGGTAGGCATGCTATCTGGATCCAGAAAGTCAAAACTGTTGCTTTATATCGTGTTTTTCTTTGGACTCATGTTTGTGTGTTTTGCTATTTGCGAGTATGTCTGCTTGTGATAAAGGCACCATAGATGACTTTCAATGTTTACTAACAACAGTAACAACAGTAACTCGGAGGCAAAAACAGGAGTACCAGCTCCAGCCGGCTCACATCAGCCGCGTACACCTCCAGGCTCTGCCCCGGAACTGGTGAACGAGCCGATATGTTGGCTCTAAAACGGTCCATTAACTGTCTCTGTCCAAAAGCCGATCCCATCTTCTCTTTCACGGCCGCATAATTTGACTTGACTGCATGGGGAAGGCTGTCCCATTGTAGAAAAGCAGACTTGCACAGACGGGTGGGGAGTATTGTCACCAGCTCCCCACTGAACTCACCGGTGTCGCCCGCCGCAGCTCCGACTGCCACTTCCAGCTGAGGAAACTCTGGCTGCCATCGCCGGCAAAGGGAGCAGGTAGATCCATAATCCCTCAGTCTGTATAGGGTGATAGTCCAGGGGAAGTCCTCCTGGTAGGTTTAAAGGGGTCTGCATCACCGTATCACATGATGACAATTCTTTTTTTTCACGCCACTAAGCGCAACAGGCACGCAGGCTAACTATACTGAGAAGCTACGCTAACCGCGGTAATAACTATAAACAGCGGTTGGCAGAACAGAACCACCGCTGCCACCAATGGAACCCAGCGGTCTGTATGCCTAATTTATAATTGGTGAAAGTTAAGGAATAAATGGCACAGGAGTTTAGCAGGTCCATCGTTTAACACATTGTACGATCCAAGGAAAGCTTGCCGACCAATATGGCGTTGTGAACAGCAAACCACATGATCATGTGACGTATGTGCAAAACCTCAATACACAATGCTGACTCAAAACTAAGTAGGTATACCGCTGTACAGGGTGGGGAAGCCAAATTTACAATGAACATTTAGTTGTTTTTTCTCAGCAGGCACTACGTCAATTGTTTTGAAACCAAACATATACGTAAATAAGTTATCACTTAATGAAGATAAAACAAAATTTATGGTTTTTGGTGGTGCTAGGGGAAATGATGATATAAAACTGAAAATTAATGAAATTAAAATTGAAAGGGTGTATGAAACAAAATTTTCGGGAGTGATTATTGACCATAAACTCTGTTGGAAACCACAAATAGAATATATCAAACGCAAAATGTCCAAGGCTGTTGCGATTCTTTATAAAACTCGAGACTTGTTAAGCAAAAAATGTTTGCATATGTTGTATTGTTCACTTGTAATGCCATATATGTCATACTGTGTGGAAATATGGGGCAATGTGTATAAAACTAATTTAGACCTGATAATTAAACTTCAAAAAAAAGCTATTAGAGTCATAAACAAAGCTGGTTATCTCCAATCAAGTAATCCACTTTTTGTAGAATCTAGTTTACTAAAATTTTTTGACATTGTATATTTAAAAACAATGGAATTTATGTTTCATGTTAAAAGTAAAAACCTTCCTTTTTGTATTCAGAACATTTCTAAGTTAAGAGAAGGACATTATAATTTAAGAGGGATGTTTGTGTTTGAAAAATGTAAAGTAAGAACAAACGTTAAATATCACAGTGTTTCAGTTATTGGCGTCAAGCTATGGAACGAACTGAAGGATGAAGTGAAATTGTGTAGCTCACTGTTGAGTTTCAAAAAGAATTTAATTTGTCAAATTATGAAGGGCTATGAAAGTAATATGATTACAAAATAACTTATTACACTGAATGTAGTATAATTTAAGTTTAAGTATTTATCTGCTGCAACTTAAGGTGTGGACTTGGACTAAGGATGTGAATAGGAGAAGCAGAAATAAGCCTCCGGCTTCAGCTTCTTCCTTTTTCAGTTACAAAATGTGTTAATTTTATGTTTGTTTTTTTAATATGTAGGTGTTTTGTTTTGTTGTTTTTTTTTAAATATGTATGTGTTTTGTATTTTGTATTTAACTGAAATAAACATTCATTCATTCATTCATTCATTCATATATTGATGTCATAATCATACCTAACACTATTATCCATACCTTTTCAGAAACTTTTGCCCATATGAGTAATCAGGAAAGCAAACGTCAAAGAGTGTGTGATTTGCTGAATGCACTCGTCACACCAAAGGAGATTTCAAAAATAATTGGAGTGTCCATAAAGACTGTTTATAATGGAAAGAAGAGAATGACTATGAGCAAAACTATTATGAGAAAGTCTGGAAGTGGAGGAAGCAACAAAAAACGTACCAAAGCTTTTATTAAAGCTCTCAAATCCAAAATCCTAAAGGATCCAACCAAATCCATCCAGATACCAGGTATTGCCATGGCTTAAAGCAAACTACCCAGATGGAACTTATGTATGGACACAGGATGGTGCTCCAGCCCACACAGCTAGAAAAATACAAGATTTCTGCAAATCCAACTTCAGCAGTTTTTTGGGAATCATGTTTATGGCCACCTTCTAGCCCAGATCTAAACCCTCTGGATTATGCTATTTGGGGTGTTTTAGAACATGCTACCAATAGAACATCACACAGCAATGTCGACTTTCTTAAAGATACTATTAAAGAAGAATGGGAGAAGTTGTCACCCGAACATTTGAGGAACACTTGCGCAAGTTTCAGGAAGTGTGTGAAGGCAGTTATTGAGAAAGAAGGAGGACACATAGAATAAAAACATTTTCTATTATGTCAATTTTCTTGTGGCAAATAAATTCTCATGACTTTCAATAAACTAACTGGTCATACACTGTCTTTCAATCCCTGCCTCAAAATATTGTAAATTTTGCTTCCCCACCCTGTATATCCTGGACTACACCACTGATATTATCCAGACTATGGAAAGTCAGGGCATATAATCAAAGTGTTTGGAACCTTTTATTGGTGATACACGGAGAGGCAGAAACACACTCTAATTCCATGGGATCCAGGTGAGGCAGAGCTCAGCTCACTGCAGCCGCACCACGAGTCTCTTCCCCGTATTTGAACACGAAATGCAGAAGTTCTGCAATTTTGAACAGAAAAATAATCAAAATTATTGGAATCACACGGAAAATACATTTAAGAGAACAGATCAGCTGACAAATATCACATCTATTTTTTATTTTATCATTATTTATTTATTTGTTCTTTTCATACTGACAGGTGAGGCGCTGCCCTGACCACACAGTTCAGTGGGTTTGTCCTGAAAATAGAATGAACAAACACACATTCACACCCATCATTTATTTTAAATTACATCATACACCATGTGTGTTTCCTCTCATTTTTACCCAATCCTTTACTGTACTTTGTACTCACTCACAACATTAATAAATATGGACAAAGTGTGATATCTAGTGGTGAACAAAGCCTACTACAGTTAATGTTTCACTCAGTGCAGTGGGCTTTAAGCACAGCCCCACCACTTCCTGAATTTAAAGCAGTTCCTTTATTTCCTGTCTTTCATTATTGGACACACTGACTAATCCAGGTGTGTCTGACCACAGTAGTCCCAACAAGAAGTAGCAGACACACCTGGATTAACCAGTGTGTCCAATAATGAAAGACAGGAAAAAAAGGATCTGCTTTAAGTTCAGGAAGTAGTGGGGCTGTGCTTAGAGCCCTTATAATGTGGTTTTATCTGGTCAAACAGTGTGGACGTAGACTAGAAATACTCATGACTTAGTGTGTGCAGTAACAGCAGATGTGTGTCTTAGTGAACCTTTAATGGCCCTTGTAAATGATTAATGGACTCTGCGCACACCCCCAATACTTTCTGAACTTCAAAGCAAACAAAGCATCAACAGATATGCATTCAACTGACATGGCAATTGTTAAAGAAGTCACTGGCCAAATTGTAAGCCCTCTGACCTATATATGTAATCTGTCCTTCTAAAAAGGTGTTTTTCCAAATAACATGAAAACAGCAAAGGTTATACCAATATTCAAACATGGAGATAAGCATTGCATTGATAGCTACAGACCAGTGTCCCTTCTTCCCCGATTCTCAAAAATATTAGAGAAATTATTTCCTAAACAACTGGATCTTTTTACTGAAAAATATAAAATATTGAGTGAACATCAATATGGCTTCAGGGAGAATAGAACTACTGACTATGCAGGAATGGAGATGGTAGAAGAAATAGCAAAGGCAAATGAAAATGAGGAATGTTCAGTTGGTATATATATTGATTTACAGAAGGCATTTGATACAATAGATCACAGCATATTATTGAGAAAACTGGGGAAGTATGGGATAAGAGGTGTGGCTTATTCTTGGCTGAAAAGTTACTTGGAAAATAGACAGCAATATGTACAAATTAACAATACTATGTCACAATACAGGATGGTCACCTGTGGCATACCCCAAGGATCTGTGATTGGTCCAAAACTTTTTCTGCTCTATATTAATGATATTTGGAATGTCACTGAATTGTTAAAATTTATTATTTTTGCGGATGGTACAAATATGTACTGTTCTGGGAAAAATCTAAAGGAACTTTTGTCCACGGTTGAAAGGGATTTAGAAATTCTTAAAACTTGGTTTGATGTCAATAGGTTGTCACTTAACATTAAAAAAACTAAATTTATGTTTTTTGGGAATCGAAAAGAAATTGATGGGGACATTACATTAAAAATATGTGATGCTGAAATTGAAAGAGTGCTTGATACAAAATTTTTAGGGGTTGTCATTGATCACAAATTAGCATGGAAACCACATATTAGATACAGGGGTTGGACAAAATAATGGAAACACCTTAAAAAATCAACAAAATATAATTTAATATGGTGTAGGTCCGCCTTTTGCAGCAATTACAGCCTCAGTTCTCTGAGTTATTGATTCATACGACTTGTGAATTGTTTCCCAAGGAATTTTAAGCCATTCTTCAGTTAGAATACCCTCCAACTCTTTTAGAGACGATGGCGGTGGAAATCGACGTCTTACTTGAATCTCTAAAACTGACCATAAATGCTCAATAATGTTGATGTCTGGGGACTGTGCCGGCCATATGAGATGCTCAACTTCATTAGAATGTTCCTCATGCCATTCTTTAACAATTCCAGCTGTATGGATTGGGGCATTATCATCTTGAGGTGAAGGTGTTTCCATTATTTTGTCCAACCCCTGTATATAAAAGGAAAGATTGTAAAATCAGTGGCAATCTTGTATAAGTCCAGAAATATACTCAACTAGAAGCACTCGGAGAGCGCAGACCTCCGCCAAGGCTGATCAGTGGCCCCCCCCGTGGCCCCCCCCCACGCCAAGGAGGTTATGTTTTTGCCAGGGTTTGTTTGTCTGTCTGTTTGTTTGTTTGTCTGTCCGTTAGTGTGCGACATAACTCAAAAAGTTCTGGACAGATTTTGATGAAATTTTCTGGTCTGCGCCCCCCCCGTGGGCCCCCCCACCCCCGATCACCACCAAAATTTAATCATTTCTTCCTTATCCCATTTCCAACAAACCCTGAAAATTTCATCAAAATCTGTCCATAACTTTTTAGTTATGTTGCACACTAACGGACAGACAAACAAACAAACAAACAAACAAACAGACAAACAAACAAACCCTGGCAAAAACATAACCTCCTTGGCGGAGGTAATCTTAAGGCTACTGTTCACTTATACTCCCTTATATGTCATATTGTGTGGGAGTGTGGGGCTCGACATATAAAACAACTGTAAATACTATAGTCCTCCTACACAAACGAGCCATACGTATTATTAATAAGGCCGGTTACTATGAACATACTAATGAACTGTTATGAAATCCCATATTATGAAATTTAATGACTTGGTTTACTATAAAATAATGCAAATAATGTATAAAGCCAAATTAAAGTTACTCCTTGTCTGTGTACAAAGGTTCTTCTCAACACATGAGTCTAAATATGATTCACGAGATGTTTGTAAATTTGTTGTACAAAAAGCTAAAAAAAGAGACAAAAAGAAGATGTATATCTGTTGTTGGAGTTAAACTATGGAATGAGGCCAGCATGGATTTAAGAATGTGTAGCCCATTTTTGATATTTAAAAAAAATGGTACGTAAGGCAATTTTTGAAGGATACAATTGTTAAGCTCTAACAAGTAATAGGTAAATAATTTATTTTTGATTCTACATTAAATTACCATTAATGTGGTGGTTAAGTTTTCTATTTCTCTGGTTTATTTTCCCCTTTTTATGTTTCGCTTGTTTGTTTGCTTGGATACATTGCTTTTTTGTTTTTTTTTTCTTTTTCCTATGTTGGATGCTGGGTAGCTGAATTTGTTATGTAGGGCAGGCATTAATATAAGCATTTTTGCTTCTGCCTGGGCCTTTTCAGTCATTAACCTGTTGGTAATGTTTGTAATGTTTGAAGTGTTGTTGTTGACACTGGTTGTATTATGTGATGACTGAATAAAGAATTTCATCATCTTCACCATCATCATCATCATCATCATCAACTTCATCCAGAGAGCATGTCCATATGGGCCTCAGAAGGGTTATATTTGGGCTGCATATAAGGGTCCCAATTGGGTTTGTCCACAGTTTCCATGGTGGCCCCACATGTTTGCCCATATCAGAATCAGAGATCTGAATATCTCATATTATTTATTCTTCACACTATTTTATCCTACAATATTTATCTTTCATGTCATTTGCATTGCTTCTCATGTTATTCATTCATTTTCTGAACCCGCTTTATCCTCACTAGGGTCACGGGGGTTGCTTGGAGCCTATCCCAGCTACATAGGGGCGAAGGCGGGGTACACCCTGGACAAGTCGCCAGTTCATCGCAGGGCTGAACATATAGAGACAAACAATCACTCTCACATTCACACCTATGGGCAAGTTAGAGTAACCAATTAACCTATCAGTGCATGTCGTTGGATGGTGGGAGGAAGCCGGAATACCCGGAGAGAACCCACGCAGACACAGGGAGAACATGCAAACTCCACACAGAAAGGTCCCACCCCCCGTCGACTGGTGTTGGAATCGAACCCAGGACCTTCTTGCTGTGAGGCATGAGTGCTAACCACTGTACCACCGTGTCGCCCTGCTTCTCATGTTATTTGCACTAAAATTCTATGTTTTACAAATATCTTAGTTTGCAATACTTTTTTTTATTTTTTAGTGTAAATAACTGTGCCTTTTACTGATATTTACCTCCGCCAAGGAGGTTATGTTTTTGCCAGGGTTTGTTTGTTTGTCTGTCAGTTAGTGTGCAACATAACTCAAAAAGTTATGGACAGATTTGGATGAAATTTTCAGGGTTTGTTGGAAATGGGATAAGGAAGAAATGATTAAATTTTGGTGGTGATCGGGGGTGGGGGGGCCCATGGGGGGGGGGCACTAATCGTTAGTGTGCAACATAACTCAAAAAGTTCTGGACAGATTTGGATGAAATTTTCAGGGTTTGTTGGAAGTGGGATAAGGAAGAAATGATTAAATTTTGGTGGTGATCGGGGGTGGGGGGGCCCACAGTGTGGGGGGGGGGGCACTGATCAGCCTTGGCGGAGGTCTGCGCTCTCCGAGTGCTTCTAGTTGTTGTTGTTTTACTGATATTTGTTATAATTCTTGCACTGAACCGGAGAGCTTTACCTCAGTTTTGGTACTTGGTGCAATGACAATAAAGAGATTCTGATTCTGATTTTGATTCTGATGTGGGCAAACACATGTGGGGCCACCATGGAAACTGTGGACAAACCCACATGGGACCCTTATATGCAGCCCAATGGACTCCATGCACAGCCCCACTACTTCCTGAACTTCAGGTGGGTCTTTTATTTCCTGTCTTTCATTATTGGACACATGTGATTAATCCAGGTGTGTGCTACTTTTTGTTGTGACTACTGATTAATTAGGCACACCTGGATTAATCACATATGTCCGATAATGAAAGACAGGAAATAAAGGACCCACCTGAAGTTCAGGAAGTAGTGGGGCTGTGCATAGAGTCCATAACCTCTGCCGAGGACAGCAGAGGTTATGTTTTCAACTGGGTTTGTTTGTTTGTCTGTCTGTTAGCAAGATAACTCCAAAAGTTATGGAAGGATTTTGATGAAATTTTGAGGAAATGTTGATAGTGGGGGGGGCTGATCTGCCTTGGCGGAGGTCTGCGCTCTCTAAGTGCTTTTCTGGTTACAACTGTGGCAAGAAACAGCCTGTTTACATTTAACAGCTTAATGGTATTAATGTGATTAAAGACAGTTGTACCAGTGTTTGACAGAAGCTTAGTTTAACCCTCCTGTCCACTAAGAATGTGTAAGCATTCTGTTGTAATGTCAAAAAATGTTTCATACAGTCTTGTTTTTTTGTTTTTTTTTTTACTTTTTTGTATTTCATCAACTTGAGCCATGAACAAAAATACCAAATACTCAACCGCTGTGATATTTTAACCCTTTAAATGCCAAGTTTGTAATGCAAACAAACCAGATTTTTTGATGCAAAAAAACACATTTTTTTCCCCAATATACATAAAAATGGGTTTACTTATGTTTTTTTTTTAAATCACTGTATCCTGCCATTTGTCAGTGATTAACAGCAACACTGGTTAATATGTGTTTATTCATCCACTTTCTACCGCTTATCCAGGGCCAGGTCACTGAGGCAACAGTTTAAGCAGGGACGCCCAAACTTCCCTCTCCCCAGACACCTTCTCCAGCTCTTTGGGGGGACCCTGAGGTGTTCCCAGGCCAGCCGAGAGACATAGGGCCTGATTTACTAAAGGTCTGCGCGTGTAAAAACATGCGCAAACTTAACTGCGCACGCAAAAACACGTTGAAGCTTATCTACTAACAGGGCGCACCAAGGTTTGCACCTCTCAAATGGGCAAAATAGCTCATGAGTTCTCCTGAATGCAGCTCAAGCTCTGCACATTGAGCCCATTTACATGACCATAAAAATCTGATAACTGTTAGCAACAGGATAATAATCAGATCTGATATGTTTACATGTATTTCAGTACGTAGTGACTCAAACTTTCTATGATTGACACGTTAACTCTTTGTTTTGTTTTTTCTTTCTTTCTTTTTTCTTTCTTTCTTTTTTTATTTTTAGCACATAACAGTTTGATACAATGTTGATTTAAAATATAAAAGAAACAAACAAACAAACAAACAAACAATAGAACTCAAAAAGGCTTATAAAACACCACGCCCATGAGCTTAGAATAAAATAAAAATAATTTTACCATCAACAAAACATAATAGGTTCAGCTTCTGTATCTGACATCATTTACCAGTTCACTTTGGACTGAAAGAGTCAAAGCAAATATTCTGTCAACAATTTATGCTTTAGTCTATTTGTATGTATAGATACTGATGTAGAGGAATCTAAGACATCTGCAAGAGTGGTCCATAATTTAACACCATGAAATATAACTGAAAACTGATGAGAAGATGTTTTACATAAAGGTAGATGCAGGTTAGCAGACTGCCTGGTAGGATATCGATGAATCTGGGAGGTGTGGAGAGTTCTTTCTTTCTTTCTTTCTTTCTTTCTTTCTTTCTTTCTTTCTTTCTTTCTTTCTTTCTATTTTTGTTTGGTCCAAATCACCAGAAAAATGATCATTTTAGTGATGCCAATGAATCTGGGTGGTGTGATGAGTTCTTTCTTTCTTTCTTTCTTTCTTTCTTCTTATTACTGTTTGGTCCAAATCACTGGAAAAATTATAATTTTAGTGATGCTGATGAATCTGTGAATTGTGAAGAATCTTTCTTTCTTTCTTTCTTTCTTTCTTTCTTTCTTTCTTTCTTTCTTTCTTTCTTTCTTTCTTTCTTTCTTTCTTTCTTTCTTTCTTTCTTTCTATCTATTTCTGTTTGGTCCAAATCACCAGAAAAATGATCATTTTAGTGATGCGGATGAATCTGGGTGGTGTGAAGAGTTCTTTCTTTCTTTCTTTCTTTCTTTCTCTCTTTCTATTTCTGTTTGGTCCAAATCACTGGAAAAATGATCATTTTAGCGATGCTGATGAATCTGGGTGGTGTGAAGAGTTCTTTCTTTCTTCTTTTCTTTCTTTCTTTCTTTCTTTCTTTCTTTCTTTCTTTCTTTCTTTCTTTCTTTCTTTCTTTCTTTCTTTCTATTACTGTTCGGTCCAAATCACTGGAAAATTATAATTTTAGTGATATTGATGAATCTGGGAATTGTGAAGAGTTCTTTCTTTCTTTCTTCTTTCTTTTTATTTCTGTTTGGTCCAAATCACTGGAAAATGATCATTTTAGTGATGCTGATGAATCTGGGTGGTGTGAAGAGTTCTTTCTTTCTTTCTTTCTTTCTTTCTTTCTTTCTTTCTTCTTATTACTGTTTGGTCCAAATCACTGGAAAAATTATAATTTTAGTGATGCTGATGAATCTGTGAATTGTGAAGAATCTTTCTTTCTTTCTTTCTTTCTTTCTTTCTTTCTTTCTTTCTTTCTTTCTATCTATTTCTGTTTGGTCCAAATCACCAGAAAAATGATCATTTTAGTGATGCGGATGAATCTGGGTGGTGTGAAGAGTTCTTTCTTTCTTTCTTTCTTTCTTTCTTTCTTTCTTTCTTTCTTTCTTTTTATTACTGTTCAGTCCAAATCACTGGAAAAATTATAATTTTAGTGATGCTGATGAATCTGGGAATTGTGAAGAATTCTTTCTTTCTTTCTTTCTTTCTTTCTTTCTTTCTTTCTTTCTTTCTTTCTTTCTTTCTTTCTTTCTATTTCTGTTTGGTCCAAATCACCAGAAAAATGATCATTTTAGTGATGCTGATGAATCTGGGTGGTGTGAAGAGTTCTTTCTTTCTTTCTTTCTTTCTTTCTTTCTTTCTTTCTTTCTTTCTTTCTTTCTTTCTTTCTTTCTTTCTTTTTATTACTGTTCGGTCCAAATCACTGGAAAAATTATAATTTTAGGGTTATTGATGAATCTGTGAATTGTGAAGAGTTCTTTCTTTCTTTCTTTCTTTCTTTTTATTACTGTTCGGTCCAAATCACTGGAAAAAAATATAATTTTAGTGATATTGATGAATCTGGGAATTGTGAAGAATTCTTTCTTTCTTTCTTTCTTTCTTTCTTTCTTTCTTTCTTTCTTTCTAACTATTTCTGTTGGGTCCAAATCACCAGAAAAATGATCATTTTAGTGATGCTGATGAATCTGGGTGGTGTGAAGAGTTCTTTCTTTCTTTCTTTCTTTCTTTCTTTCTCTCTTTCTATTTCTGTTTGGTCCAAATCACTGGAAAAATGATCATTTTAGCGATGCTGATGAATCTGGGTGGTGTGAAGAGTTCTTTCTTTCTTTCTTTCTTTCTTTCTTTCTTTCTTTCTTTCTTTCTTTCTTTCTTTCTTTCTTTCTTTCTATTACTGTTCGGTCCAAATCACTGGAAAAATTATAATTTTAGTGATATTGATGAATCTGGGAATTGTGAAGAGTTCTTTCTTTCTTTCTTTCTTTCTTTTTATTTCTGTTTGGTCCAAATCACTGGAAAATGATCATTTTAGTGATGCTGATGAATCTGGGTGGTGTGAAGAGTTCTTTCTTTCTTTCTTTCTTTCTTTCTTTCTTTCTTTCTTTCTTTCTTTCTTTCTTTCTCTATTACTGTTCAGTCCAAATCACTGGAAAAATATAATTTTAGTGATATTAATGAATCTGGGAATTGTGAAGAATTCTTTCTTTCTTTCTTTCTTTCTTTCTTTCTTTCTTTCTTTCTTTCTTTCTTTCTTTCTATTTTTGTTTGGTCCAAATCACCAGAAAAAGGATCATTTTAGTGATGCCAATGAATCTGGGTGGTGTGATGAGTTCTTTCTTTCTTTCTTTCTTTCTTTCTTCTTATTACTGTTTGGTCCAAATCACTGGAAAAATTATAATTTTAGTGATGCTGATGAATCTGTGAATTGTGAAGAATCTTTCTTTCTTTCTTTCTTTCTTTCTTTCTTTCTTTCTTTCTATCTATTTCTGTTTGGTCCAAATCACCAGAAAAATGATCATTTTAGTGATGCGGATGAATCTGGGTGGTGTGAAGAGTTCTTTCTTTCTTTCTTTCTTTCTTTCTTTCTTTCTTTCTTTCTTTCTTTCTTTTTATTACTGTTCAGTCCAAATCACTGGAAAAATTATAATTTTAGTGATGCTGATGAATCTGGGAATTGTGAAGAATCTTTCTTTCTTTCTTTCTTTCTTTCTTCTTTCTTTCTTTCTATTTCTGTTGGTCCAAATCACCAGAAAAATGATCATTTAGTGATGCTGATGAATCTGGGTGGTGTGAAGAGTTCTTCTTTCTTTCTTTCTTTCTTTCTTCTTTCTTTCTTTCTTTCTTTCTTTCTTTCTTTTTATTACTGTTCGGTCCAAATCACTGGAAAAATTATAATTTTAGGGTTATTGATGAATCTGTGAATTGTGAAGAGTTCTTTCTTTCTTTCTTTCTTTCTTTTTATTACTGTTCGGTCCAAATCACTGGAAAAAATATAATTTTAGTGATATTGATGAATCTGGGAATTGTGAAGAATTCTTTCTTTCTTTCTTTCTTTCTTTCTTTCTTTCTAACTATTTCTGTTGGGTCCAAATCACCAGAAAAATGATCATTTTAGTGATGCTGATGAATCTGGGTGGTGTGAAGAGTTCTTTCTTTCTTTCTTTCTTTCTTTCTTTCTTTCTTTCTTTCTTTCTTTCTCTCTTTCTATTTCTGTTTGGTCCAAATCACTGGAAAAATGATCATTTTAGCGATGCTGATGAATCTGGGTGGTGTGAAGAGTTCTTTCTTTCTTTCTTTCTTTCTTTCTTTCTTTCTTTCTATTACTGTTCGGTCCAAATCACTGGAAAAATTATAATTTTAGTGATATTGATGAATCTGGGAATTGTGAAGAGTTCTTTCTTTCTTTCTTTCTTTCTTTTTATTTCTGTTTGGTCCAAATCACTGGAAAATGATCATTTTAGTGATGCTGATGAATCTGGGTGGTGTGAAGAGTTCTTTCTTTCTTTCTTTCTTTCTTTCTTTCTTTCTTTCTTTCTTTCTTTCTTTCTTTCTTTCTTTCTATTACTGTTCAGTCCAAATCACTGGAAAAAATATAATTTTAGTGATATTAATGAATCTGGGAATTGTGAAGAATTCTTTCTTTCTTTCTTTCTTTCTTTCTTTCTTTCTTTCTTTCTTTCTTTCTTTCTTTCTATCTATCTATTTCTGTTTGGTCCAAATCACCAGAAAAATGATCATTTTAGTGATGCTGATGAATCTGGGTGGTGTGAAGAGTTCTTTCTTTCTTTCTTCTTTCTTTCTTTCTTTCTTTCTTTCTTTCTTTCTTTCTTTCTATTACTGTTCAGTCCAAATCACTGGAAAAATTATAATTTTAGTGATATTGATGAATCTGGGAATTGTGAAGAGTTCTTTCTTTCTTTCTTTCTTTCTTTCTTTCTATTTTTGTTTGGTCCAAATCACCAGAAAAAGGATCATTTTAGTGATGCCAATGAATCTGGGTGGTGTGATGAGTTCTTTCTTTCTTTCTTTCTTTCTTTCTTCTTATTACTGTTTGGTCCAAATCACTGGAAAAATTATAATTTTAGTGATGCTGATGAATCTGTGAATTGTGAAGAATCTTTCTTTCTTTCTTTCTTTCTTTCTTTCTTTCTTTCTATCTATTTCTGTTTGGTCCAAATCACCAGAAAAATGATCATTTTAGTGATGCGGATGAATCTGGGTGGTGTGAAGAGTTCTTTCTTTCTTTCTTTCTTTCTTTCTTTCTTTCTTTCTTTCTTTCTTTCTTTCTATTACTGTTCGGTCCAAATCACTGGAAAAATTATAATTTTAGTGATATTGATGAATCTGGGAATTGTGAAGAGTTCTTTCTTTCTTTCTTTCTTTCTTTTTATTTCTGTTTGGTCCAAATCACTGGAAAATGATCATTTTAGTGATGCTGATGAATCTGGGTGGTGTGAAGAGTTCTTTCTTTCTTTCTTTCTTTCTTTCTTTCTTTCTTTCTTTCTTTCTTTCTTTCTTTCTTTCTATTACTGTTCAGTCCAAATCACTGGAAAAAATATAATTTTAGTGATATTAATGAATCTGGGAATTGTGAAGAATTCTTTCTTTCTTTCTTTCTTTCTTTCTTTCTTTCTTTCTTTCTTTCTTTCTTTCTTTCTTTCTTTCTATCTATCTATTTCTGTTTGGTCCAAATCACCAGAAAAATGATCATTTTAGTGATGCTGATGAATCTGGGTGGTGTGAAGAGTTCTTTCTTTCTTTCTTTCTTTCTTTCTTTCTTTCTTTCTTTCTTTTTATTACTGTTCGGTCCAAATCACTGGAAAAATTATAATTTTAGTGATATTGATGAATCTGGGAATTGTGAAGAGTTCTTTCTTTCTTTCTTTCTTTCTTTCTTTCTATTTTTGTTTGGTCCAAATCACCAGAAAAAGGATCATTTTAGTGATGCCAATGAATCTGGGTGGTGTGATGAGTTCTTTCTTTCTTTCTTTCTTTCTTCTTATTACTGTTTGGTCCAAATCACTGGAAAATTATAATTTTAGTGATGCTGATGAATCTGTGAATTGTGAAGAATCTTTCTTTCTTTCTTTCTTTCTTTCTTTCTTTCTTTCTATCTATTTCTGTTTGGTCCAAATCACCAGAAAAATGATCATTTTAGTGATGCGGATGAATCTGGGTGGTGTGAAGAGTTCTTTCTTTCTTTCTTTCTTTCTTTCTTTCTTTCTTTCTTTCTTTTTATTACTGTTCAGTCCAAATCACTGGAAAAATTATAATTTTAGTGATGCTGATGAATCTGGGAATTGTGAAGAATTCTTTCTTTCTTTCTTTCTTTCTTTCTTTCTTTCTATTTCTGTTTGGTCCAAATCACCAGAAAAATGATCATTTTAGTGATGCTGATGAATCTGGGTGGTGTGAAGAGTTCTTTCTTTCTTTCTTTCTTTCTTTCTTTCTTTCTTTCTTTCTTTCTTTCTTTCTTTCTTTCTTTTTATTACTGTTCAGTCCAAATCACTGGAAAAATTATAATTTTAGGGTTATTGATGAATCTGTGAATTGTGAAGAGTTCTTTCTTTCTTTCTTTCTTTCTTTCTTTCTTTTTATTACTGTTCGGTCCAAATCACTGGAAAAAATATAATTTTAGTGATATTGATGAATCTGGGAATTGTGAAGAATTCTTTCTTTCTTTCTTTCTTTCTTTCTTTCTTTCTTTCTTTCTTTCTTTCTTTCTTTCTTTCTTTCTTTCTAACTATTTCTGTTGGGTCCAAATCACCAGAAAAATGATCATTTTAGTGATGCTGATGAATCTGGGTGGTGTGAAGAGTTCTTTCTTTCTTTCTTTCTTTCTTTCTCTCTTTCTATTTCTGTTTGGTCCAAATCACTGGAAAAATGATCATTTTAGCGATGCTGATGAATCTGGGTGGTGTGAAGAGTTCTTTCTTTCTTTCTTTCTTTCTTTCTTTCTTTCTTTCTTTCTTTCTTTCTTTCTTTCTATTACTGTTCGGTCCAAATCACTGGAAAAATTATAATTTTAGTGATATTGATGAATCTGGGAATTGTGAAGAGTTCTTTCTTTCTTTCTTTCTTTCTTTTTATTTCTGTTTGGTCCAAATCACTGGAAAATGATCATTTTAGTGATGCTGATGAATCTGGGTGGTGTGAAGAGTTCTTTCTTTCTTTCTTTCTTTCTTTCTTTCTTTCTTTCTTTCTTTCTTTCTATTACTGTTCAGTCCAAATCACTGGAAAAAATATAATTTTAGTGATATTAATGAATCTGGGAATTGTGAAGAATTCTTTCTTTCTTTCTTTCTTTCTTTCTTTCTTTCTTTCTTTCTTTCTATCTATCTATTTCTGTTTGGTCCAAATCACCAGAAAAATGATCATTTTAGTGATGCTGATGAATCTGGGTGGTGTGAAGAGTTCTTTCTTTCTTTCTTTCTTTCTTTCTTTCTTTCTTTCTTTCTTTCTTTCTTTCTTTTTATTACTGTTCGGTCCAAATCACTGGAAAAATTATAATTTTAGTGATATTGATGAATCTGGGAATTGTGAAGAGTTCTTTCTTTCTTTCTTTCTTTCTTTCTTTCTTTCTTTCTTTCTTTCTTTCTTTTTATTTCTGTTTGGTCCAAATCACTGGAAAAATGATCATTTCAGCAAAACTATTGTCATGGTAGGCTCAGTTATTGTCAGAATTAGGTTGTGGAATTCCAAACCAACACACTAAACTCATGCTTACTTTACTGAATATTGAGTTAAAACAGATTTTCTTAGACTCAGTCATGCACGACAGGATGTGAGGTCACACCTGAGCCCTGTGGCTCCTTCTGTGAGGTTTCCACGGTCTGTGTGGTGAGGATGGAAGTGAGGACGGGCCTCAGTGAAGGGGCGGGATTGGACCAGGAAGGTGAGCCCGAACAGGGCTGTCGGTGACGGACTGTAGGTGAACCCGGTCTGCAACCTGCTCCTGCCTGTTGAAGAGAAGAAGGACCCGTACCGGACCAGACCAGAGCAGACCCGGACCAGACCCGGACCAGCTGAGGGTAAGCCCAGGTAGCCTGTCCTCCCTGACGCACGGATCACCATTACGCACTGCACTAGAACCAGGAAGTCTCCAAACCGACCCCGGCTCTCACCTTTGTGGACGGTTTATGATTCTTAATCAAAGCAGTCGGCTGATCACATCCAGAAGACACAACCTTAAAAGGCTCGAGTTTATGGATTTATTAATTTAGAATCACAGACAAACAGGACTGATCAGAACAGGTGGATCTAATGCGCGTCCTTCAGCTGCGTCAGGAGAATATTTCACCCAACGACAGACCTACTTATGCCGATATTTTAAGACATTTTACTCATTCATCTTATGTTCTTCTGAATACAAGTAAAACAAAAAAAATGAGCGTCTAAGAAAACATGTCATATCTGTCCGGTAAGCTTTCTTTATTCATGAAGTGTCTTAACCCTTTCATGTATACTGGTCACTACAGTGGACATCTATTCTACAGCTGTTGTCTTGTGTATTCATGGGTTTTATTGTTTTAGTTGCATATCAGCCAACACAGTGGACCCTTATGCACCATCCCATACACTGACATTCATACCATTACTGTAACTTTATGTTCTTGATAAACCTGATGTGCAGTAACACGACTGAGTGTAAATCAATTGCTAATTGTGATTAGACTGTAATTAACAGTTTTCCTAAGCATTTATACATATATAATCTCCATGAAGTAAGAACTAGTATTAGAGTATGATAAAAGGTGATGAAAACATCAGATTAGCTGCATTACAAATTTTGTTTCATAGTTTTCACACAGTATATCACTTTCTGATATTGCATTTTAAATACGTTTTTTGCTTCAAAATTTAAACACATGGTGTCCAAATGAGTGGACATTTTTGTAACTCCATGGAAAAATAGGTTAATTAAAAAAAACTAATAATAATTCAATCTCATTGATTTTTCATTCCTAAAGAGGAATAAAAACACTCAGGGAAAAAAATCTTGACTAAGGTTCTCATAATTCATGCAACAAAGGGTTAATGTCAAAAAATATCATCACCAAATTCTGCATGGACATGTGTAGTCATGCCCAGGCGCGATTCTAGGATCAGAGGTTTAGGGGAGCTGAGCACCCACAGTGCTGGCTGGCCAGGCAAGAGAAATTTCACTGTTTTGTACATTTTAATGCAATTTCAGACCATCATTCCCATATTTGTGAAAGAAAAGCGTAAAATTATTTGGGTATGAGAAACTCTGTGACTAAACCATCAAATCTGATAAAAGTTATTTAAATGCTAAGCCACAGTAAAAGAGAAATGGATTGGAATCATAAAAGAAATATACCCCAACTCTAATGGCTGGTGGAAGACAATCCTCCATTTTGATATAGCAGTTCCTCAACATGTACATGTACATATACATATACATATATGAGAGAATGGGTTTAACTCTAGAGGAATATTAGTGTCAGATCTACCAGATCTACTTCAAACATTATCTCCACATGACCGTACATTCACTGTACAGGTTCTATCAGTGGAACATTTATTAATCTGTTGTATAAATGTACATAAACCAATATATATGTAGAATAACACTTTATCATATACCATCAAAACAACAGCACACCAGGACTTTGGTCATTTGTTTTCCACTGAATCTGATTAAAATATGTAACATTTAGCACATTTAATCTGAGGCAGATAATTTCTAAAAACCTGTAGACCAGTGTATATGTTCAGTGTCTCTCTGCTCCCCTCTCTCTCTTTGTGCTTTAACCAAAAGGCAAATAACCAAACAATGTGTTTTATATCTAATAAGAGATATAAACTCAGGGCTCAAAATTAACTTTTTGACCTAGGAGCACTGTGCTCCTAACCCTAAAAAGTTAGGAGCACTGTGCTCCTAACCCTAAAAAGTTAGGAGCACTGTGCTCCTAACCCTAAAAAGTTAGGAGCACAGGCTAAAATCTAGGCGCACCACTATTATATAAAAAATTTGGAGAACAAGCAAACTCTTGGCCATACCAAGTAATATTCCTATATGTATTTAAGCAATGTTAACAACCTAGAATAAAGTATTTGAATAGAGTATGAAAGAAAAGGCTTACATTGACACAGGTGCAAAACAATTGTCAATGTGTGGTATATACTTTAGTTGGTTCTTTGGAGAAGAAAGACGAATCACACCATTATTTGCAACAACCAACTTTTTTATTTCATGGCCTAAAGGCCCTTAGGGGCCGTTTACACAGCGTCGGCTTCAGTCGACTCCGGGAAGATTTCATCGCGGATTAGCCTTCTGTTAACATGGAAACGGTGCCTAGAGTGCCTGAATCCGGAAACTTTTGATACCAGGGTCCAGGGTGGAACGTTATCGATACGCTCCGCATTCCAGCTCCGTGTTAACGCGAGTCGGAGCGTTCCGGGGTAAAACATGACGTCACCGCATGCGCGCGCAGCCAAGAACCGCCAGTTAACCCACTCCGGGCCAGTTGGTGGGGGTAATGCGCCTCCAAGCTGGTTTGCCAGCCTCTATGACACAATAAAGCTGCAGAAAAAGAAGGAACAACCACAACAACAATGGCCGGTTTCAGAACAACATACGTGCTGCTAACTGTGCTCAGCTCGTCTGTCCAGACAAAGAAGTCCTGCGTCTTTGTACGACCACTCGCCATTGTTGTTTGTAAATAGTGTTGTCCGCCTCCTCCTCTTCTTCTCCTCATTTAAAGGCTGTCTAAACCGGAAATTGTTTGTGCGCAGGCGCCTGTTTTACCACCACTGTTTCACTACAGCTCTACATCGCCAGCTACTGGTCTGGCATGGCCACTACAGCGTATTCAGCCGTCCTCGCGGACTCATGTTAACGCAGATCGTTATCATAGCGGCGTCGTCTTAACGCGGAATGATTTTATAACGCAAAGGAGAAATCTTTGCGGAGTGTTGCCGTGTAAACGTACCCTAGTCACTGTGGTCTACACCACGCCTGAAGTCAGGAGATTGTTTCAAACGTCGGTGGAGTTATTTGATCCCTTTGTTTATGCCGCCTGCGCACGCGAGGGGGCGGGGACTAGATTTTCCGCTTCAGTCAGCGGGGCGTGGAGCTTGTTTATTTTCAGCTGAGTTACTTCTGCAGCCATTATTCTAGGCGCACGTATTAATTTTCACTCATTTTTTTATTGGCGCACCGTGCGATCGTAATCTCAAAAACAGTCGCACTACCGAAATTCTCAGGCGCATGCGACCGTAATTCAGTCGCAGTCACGAGCCCTGAAACTGGTACATTTATCCAATTTACAACATCATTCTAATAGAATATTTGGTTGCTGTGGAAAATGAGGTTACACGAGTTGATCTTACACTCTTACCTAAATCTGGCTCCTTTTTTTCTATTTTTTTTTTTTTTTTTTTTTTTTTTAGAAAAAAAAAACAATTGTATGTTCATGATGAGGGTGGCTGGCTGTCTGCACAAACACACACACACACACACACACACACACACACGGACACACATACACACAATATGAGTTAATGGTCATCCAGTCAGTTATCCAGTCCAATGAAGACAGTAGCACCTTGTCTTTACTCTGAACACGTGCTCAGACACAACAGCAGCTTCTGTCAGTCCAGTTCAAACAGAGGACAGAGGTTGACTGAACCACATGGAACGTTTCCCAACTAGAAAAAACATCAGCTAAATACTACCTAACAACATAAACAGTGATGTACGTTTCAAAGCAGCAAAAATAGGGACTAGTGATGACAATAATGTGTTGGCTTATCCTGGTTTAAACCAGGTACTTACACCACTACTGTATCCCAACTCTGGAAGGCAGCGCCTGCACACACTGCTCTATACAGGTGGAACACTCGGAGTCCATGTCGGGGAAATGGGGGAGAGATGGGGTGGATCAAACCATTTTTGAGACACGGTGGGGGGGTTGCTGTATTTTTGTTGTTAAAATATTATGTTTCAACCATGTACTGTACGTGGTTTTGACATTTTTCTAGCATGTTAAGAATGGACATAAAGTAAACAAGAAAAAAGAAACATTTCAGCAACCTTAAAATATTTTAGGGGTGCTGTGAATGGATTTAGGGGTGGATTTTTTGGTGCCCCAAAAATGGGCTAAAGACGCCCATGGTCATGCCCATTTTCACTTCTCCTAAAATCGAAAGGAAAATCCCAACATTATGGATGCCATCAAGCTTGTTCCTCTCCATTGACGCACATTTTGGAGAAAAAGTTTAAAGTATCTTAATGTCAGGTGTTGTGTTAAGGTACATTTCCTCTGGCCATGGGAGCATAATTTTGACTTTTTATCTCATAATGGGCTCTACTTTCTACTGTGGTCAGACACCTGGATTGATCAGTGTGTCCAATAATGAAAGACAGGAAATAAAAAAAAAGCTGCCTTAAATTCAGGAAGTAGTGGAGCTGTGCATAGAGCCCATCAGGACTTTCAGTGGGGACATTTTTTTTCACTAGTGGAAACGGGCTAATATCCACATGGTAATTATGAGAGAAAAGGTCATAATTATGGGAGCAAAGGTCATAATTATGAGAGAAAAAGTTGAAATTAAGAGACAGAAATTCATAATTATGAGATGAAAAGTCAAAATTATGAGAGAAAGTCAAAATTATGAGATAAAAAGTCGAAATTATAAAAAATAAGTCATAATTATGAGGAAAAAAATCAAAATTATGGGAAAAAATTAGAAATTATGAGAGAAGAAGTCAGAATTATGAGATAAAAAGTCACAATTATGAGGTTAAGATTCATAATTATGAGATAAAAAGTCATAATTATGAGATAAAAAGTCGAAATTATGAAATAAAAAGTCATAATTATGAGAAAAAAGTCATAATTATGAGAGAAAAAGTCAAAATTATGAGATAAAAATCATGATTATGAGATGAAAAGTCATAATTATGAGAAAAATTCATGATTATGAGATAAAAATAGTTATTAGATTAAAAGTCGAAATTACGAGAAAAAAATCGAAATTGTGAAAGAAAAAGTCATAATTATGAGAGAAAAAGTCAAAATTAGGAGAGAAAAAGTAATAATTATGAGATGAAAAGTTATAATTATGAGATGAAAAGTCAAAATAATGCTCCCGCGGCCAGGGGAAACAATTCTGAGCAGGATATGTACCTTGACACAACACCTGCACCCATAAGATTGGGGTTTTCCTTTTGATTTTTGGAGAGGTGAAAATGGCCATGACTACAAATGTCCACATGAATTTTGGTGATGATTGATCGCTGTTCTCAGACATTAAGCGTCATTAAGCTTTTTTACGTTAAGTGTTTTAGGATGTCCCTAACAATCTGTCATGTGAACTCAACTGGTACATTAACAACACACAGTATCAACTTAAACATCTCAGATGATGTGTTTTATAAAAGGTTTGCATGTATTTACTAATGTTATACAGGGCTGTGGAGTCATGTACACGGGGATGTAAAGTAACATGGATACAAGGGATTATTTTACTTTGACTTTTGGGAACAAAACACTGGTGGTTTCCAAGTCAGAGAAGGAGTCAAATATATATTTTCATGTTTCAAATTGAAGTGATATGGTACCTGTGATTACTTTTGTATTTTCTTTGGCAGTGGAGCTGAAAAGTGCTAAAAACATCCGTTAGACCAACACTGTAATTTTAATAATCAGTCAGGTTCATAAGTATTTGGACAGTGAGAAAAATGATGTAGTTCAGCCTGTGTAAACAACCATAGCTTTAATTCAAGGGGTTTGGCAAAAATATTGCATTAACTGTTAAGGAATTACTCAATTTTAATTAAATCCCCTCCATTTTCAGGGGCTCAAAAGTAATTGGACAAACAGATGTGGTTATAAATATGAGGATAGTTGTTAATATTTGGGTTGAAGTTTGGAAAACCTGGACAAGTTACTGCTTGTTTCTGTGTGTGCCTTCACTTTAGTCTCAGGTAACTGAAAAGCAGACCTACTGGGTTGACTACTCACATGTTTTTTTAATGTTTCCTAAGGCTGTTGGGTTGGTTGTGCAGTGTGTTTGAGTCATTATCTACAGTGTGAAGCACTGTTTTATCAGGTTTGCATCATTTATCTAAATCTGAGCAGAGAGAATAAACCTGCGCACATCATTGCCAGTGGTGTCTTGTCAATAGAGGGCTGAGTACCGGGTATAAACTAAAATGATAATAAAAGGATTAGATTTCTATTGCGCTTTTCAAGGCACCCAAAGTGCTTTACATTATTGATCCATTATTCATTCACTCTTATATTCACACTCTGGAAGTGTTAAGTTCCATTTGTAGCCACAGCTGCCCTGAGGCAGGTTGACGGAAGCGTGGCTTGAGGATTGAGGAGATGTCGTAACGACCGGTGTCCCCGCCCCATTTCGTCATTTTGAACTTATAGGCGCCAACAGTCCCACAGCAGCGTGTTCATTGTTTTTGTAAACTGTCTGTAAAATCCGTGCGATTGAAGATGCCTGAGAGACACTGCTGCGTTAAAAACTGTTCCAGTTACTCCTGTGATTGACACAACAAACGTACAGACCCAGAGGTACGTTATTTTGGGGTTCCAACTGGGTTACTTCCCACACACTAACCCACCCAACACACTAACCAGGCCATCACCAAACTAGAATCCAACCCCAGTCACTTCAGATACATGGAACAAGAATGTAGGGAGGAAACATTAACAACATAAATGATGCTGTCTATTGACTATGAAACAATGTTGATAATATTTCACCATTACCACCCCGTTGAATACGACACGTAAACATTGCACTATCCATGGGCTGACCTTTGACCCCACCACAGTGTTTTCAGTCCTTGGGCTTGTAGATCACCAAACCTTGAACCCAGCCACGAGGCTTTTAAATTCATCCACTGTGTAGTAACTTATGCTGAAAACGAGATAGTTAACTAACTGCATGTAGGTACAGGGTGGCAGAGAGTCCAGATCCCTGCGCCAGTCGGACGCCAGTGAACACTGGTAGCTCCTATGGGTCTATATTCTTCATATCTCTGATCTTCTCCAAATACCTTTGCTCAGCAGTCGCATTGAGCTTCTCCCAATAGGGACCCCTTGCTTTTGCCACCGCCTTATCCATTTTTTTTTTCTTAAATCTTGATTTATACGGCTCTTTCCTTCACATCTGTATTATGCTGTTGTCCGTAGCAACCGATAGCTTATAAGTTCAAAATGGTGCAGCCTTCCAGATATGTCACATGATATGACGTATGTCCTCATTCCTAATACGCGCCAAACAGCCTCTCTGACCACCACCAAACATTCATACACCAGTGTGAGTGCAAGGTGGAAGACGTGTCTTGCCCAAGGACACGACAACACATGACTAGGACAGAGTGGGATTTCCACTGCCAACCCTTCGTTTATTGGATAACCCGGTCTACCTGCTGAGCCACAGCCACCTGTCTGCATTCAAGTGTAGTTTCAAATGTTTTCTGTCATCTAGTGAACAGTCAAGTCATGTGTTTCCTGTTTGGGACACAAAAATCTGTGCCCAGTGCCCTCCCTTTAACATATAGACACTGCTTATAAAAACTGTGTGTAGTGGACCCTCCCCCTCCAATAGAAGAGATAGGAGAGCCCAATCACCGCCCACAGGAGTAAACGTTAAATCCCAAAAGAATCAAAACCTTCCTCAGAAATAGAATGTCACACAAGACTGTCTAAACCAGGGATCTCCTCATTTTTTTTTGATGTGCTACTTTTAAAATGACCAAGACAAATGATGTCTGTCCCCAACATATTACATCAGCGGATACGTCAGTAGGTCACTGTACTGACACTTCCACTAGTGGCTCAGTGGGTAACAGTACTAGGAGCATTAAGAACGATGTGATTTAGCCTTTAGCTAACTTGTGTTTTTTAAATGCCATGTGCAGTGGTGTAGTCCAGGGTATACGGTGTATACCTACTTATTTTTTAGTCAGCATTGCGTATACCCACTTCTAAATCCCCCTAATTCGCACACCAGTCAGTAGTATCTGTGAGCCAAAGTGCTCATTTTTTCCCTTTGGATGGTGAAGACGTGACCCGCCCTACTCTGCCTCTAATTGGCTAGTACTCGGTACCTTCACTGATTAGATTGGTTAACTTTAGGCATTAGGACTGATGAGCCAATCAGAGGCAGAGTAGACCAGGTCATTCTGAGGAAAATATTGGTAACTAGAAGCACTCGGAGAGTGCAGACCTCCGCCAAGGCTGATCAGTGGCCCCCCCCCGTGGGCCCCCCCACCCCCGATCACCACCAAAATTTAATCATTTCTTCCTTATCCCATTTCCAACAAACCCTGAAAATTTCATCCAAATCTGTCCATAACTTTTTGAGTTATGTTGCACACTAACGGACAGACAAACAAACAAACAAACAAACAAACAAACAAACAAACAAACAAACAAACAAACCAACCCTGGCAAAAACATAACCTCCTTGGCGGAGGTAACTAGCACTGGCCACCTCTGGAACCTGACTGACTGGTCACTGCACGTTTCATTGAATGATGCGCGATTATTGGAAATGTGAACGAGAAAGGCAGAATAAACGTCTTTCAAGTGAGTGACACATATGAAGAGAACTTACTTTCATGGAATGCATAATTCTGAGGTAAGTTTTAAGGCGGTTTCAGAATGAGGCACTGTTTTTACTACTGGACCATATGACTGCACATTTAGAGGAGAGATGTTGTCACCATTAGTTAAACTATGTGAGTAGGATAATGGTATGAATGCTAACGTTATGAAAGGCTAATGTTATCCTATGTTTGCCTCATGTTGAATACATTTACATTCATGCATCTGCTTCTGTGAGCAGTAATACCTTCAAACTGCTTCTGTTGAAGTTGTGATAATTTTACAATTGTGAGCAAATACTACTGACAGATTTTGTCACTGTTTCTAAAACAGGGCTTTTTTCTGGACTACTTAAAAAAAAAAGGCTACTAGAAAAGTACTCGGAGAGTGCAGACCTCCGCCAACACAGATTAGTGTGCCCCCCTCAGATTCCTTGTGCCAGTATCAAGATTTCCTGAAATTTTCATCCAAATCTGTCCATAACTTTTTAAGTTATCTTGCACACGGACAGACAGACAAACCAACGCCAGCAAAAACATAACCTCCTTGGCGGGGGTGAAAATTGAGAGTATACCCACCTCTCCAGGGACCACTACACCACTGGCCATGTGATCTCCCCTCACCACCTTCAGCCCTGGTCTAAATGCATTGTCCATATTATCAGTGGAAAAGACACTTGTCAGGGACATGTCTGACCTTAACAAAAGAGTCTTAGAAAAATGTGTGTTTGAGGGATAAACAGGTGAAATTTACATAAAAAATACATGACTGAAAACACATACTGTGTATTATTATTTTAATTTAAATTAGTATTTTAAAATAGTGGTGCATGTACTTTGTCATATCCTAGTGGTGATATGTGGTTATAGTGCAGGTGAAAACTGACTTGAATACTGTGCCCCTCTTGTGCTAGGCGATACCACACTTAAATGATTCAATATAATACCGATTATTTTTTTGGCATATATATTCAGTACCTGATACTGATACTTTCAGTGATTTTATTTTTATTTTTTATTTTTTTTAGTTAAAATGATACACTTACAATACACATCATATGACAAATAGTGTCCATTTAACATCTTTAATGTGCATAACCTTTGGTGGCCATTTTATTTTAACCAATGAAATTAATATAGAAAAACACATAAATTATAAATAACTAGAAGCACTCGGAGAACGCAGACCTCCGCCAAGGCTGATCAGTGGCCCCCCCTGTGGGCCCCCCCACGCCAAGGAGGTTATGTTTTTGCCAGGGTTTGTTTGTTTGTTTGTCTGTCTGTTGTCTGTCCGTTAGTGTGCAACATAACTCAAAAAGTTATGGACAGATTTTGATGAAATTTTCAGGGTTTGTTGGAAATGGGCCCCCCCATGCCCCCCACCCCCCACCCCCGATCACCACCAAAATTTAATAATTTCTTCCTTATCCCATTTCCAACAAACCCTGAAAATTTGATCAAAATCTGTCCATAACTTTTTGAGTTATGTTGCACACTAACAGACAGACAAACAGACAAACAAACAAACCCTGGCAAAAACATAACCTCCTTGGCGGAGGTAATTAACAAATAATTAACCACAGACTCAATACACCCACCACTGCACCCCACCAAAAAATAATTTCACCAGCTGCCTCTGAATGATCACATCATCACTAAATACCAGGCTTTGTGTCTACATTCATTAAGGTATTTCCTGATTGTAGACCTTGATAAAGACACTCCTACCTCTTCAAACATGTTCTTGACTTTGCTAGATGTTTACAAAAGGGTTTTTCGTCACCAACCAATGAATTGTGCAATCGTCCTTTTCTTCAGGTGCTGATTACCTCACCAGTGGATTGTTACTGTTTCAGAATAAATCACATTGTTGATTTTACCTCTCCTAAAGTCTCCACAGTGCCTCTGATAGATCTATTTCAGTGTCTTTAGCTTACCGTCCGACAGGCCATAAGCTATTGTTGTCATGCGGCGTCCATTGTTGTTGTCTGTCGTCGTCTGTTGTCCGTTACAAAAATTTCAATCGTCTTCTTCTCCGAAACTACAATTCCGATTGACTCAAACTTGGCATACGGCTTCTTTATGATGTTGGCAACAAAAGTTAGTGAAATTATTTGGATCTGGATCTGATTCTGGATTTGATGCGACTTTGAAAAATTTCCCCATTATAAGAGATAGGAAGTGGCTGTGCTCCGACCTCCAAGCCCTGCTTCGCACACAGATCAAGCCCTCCAAGTGCACCGGTGTGGAAGCCGGATAGGAGCTGGCGCTCGGAGCCTGTAGCCCGGCTTCCTGGAGAACACGACGCAGTAATGGGAGTTGGCATTAATGAAGTCAAATAAAATGACATTCACCAGCATTAAAGAAAATAGAAACAGCAGAAGAGTGCAAATGTGTATTAATTTATTTGTCGGACCTGATGGAAAGCATTACTCAGAACTAGATCCATGGAGGAGCGGCTTGGTGTACCGGTTGCCCCCCCCCCCGATAGCTTTCTACCTGGACCTGATGGAAAGCTATCGGGGGGGGGTGAACCGATATCTGATTGGAATATGACCAAAACATGGGCTATTTCTGTAATATAATAAATACACATAACTGGATGATAATAAATGGCATCTGGATACATTTCCCAAAGCTTTTAATTTGGCTGTTAAGCTACAGGGACATTGGTCCTATTTTTCAACCTTGGGGTTGGGACCCCACGTGGGGTCGCCTGGAATTCAAATGGGGTCACCTGAAATTTGTAGAGATTGATAAATCCTCCCCAAAAAAAACTTACCAATAAAAAATACGTGGCGAATTGTGAGAGACAATCCCAGTACATAAAAGACATGACAAACTCTGAAGCTGAAACTGAAGCACTGTGGTACTGTTTATCTTCCAAATGTTCATTGTGATCGGTTTCAGATGCTGCAGCTCTTTCATAATTCATAGTTTGAGTTCTTGTTTGTTCAGTATTAATTGTCAGCCTTGTAAATCCAAGCTGGACTGACTGTACATATCCTGACCAAGGAAAATCAAATTCTCCCTTTGTGCAGTAATCTACACCTGGCTTTTCTGCCTCTGTCCATAATAATATACATTATATAGACTAAATGTCATCTAAAATTAACGATTATTTGCAACATAGTATAGCAAACTATTACATGGTCAAAAACAAATTAATTTAATCAAAAAATATCTCTCCGTTTTGAATGTCTGGGCTCGCCAGAAATTTGTGATGTTAAAATGGGATCACAAGCCAAAAAAGGTTGAGAACCGCTGATCTATTTTGTTTTTCAGCTGAATGCGGCCTCCTTCACTTGTACTGCCACGTCTTTGGACCTTATCATATTGAGATTTCCAGTGAACAGCTGTGATACGGATCGTATTAAATGGGAGTTGAATGTGACTTTAAATTTTGCTCTAGAATGTCAGGTGAATATCATACATCATACATCATGAACCAAAATGGAGAAGACAAAAAGTAATGTTGCAGGTTGTTTTGCTTGAAGAATCTTTTATTTTTGCAGATGTGTCCTTTGTACTGAACAGTCAGTGTCAGG